>NC_056741.1:475043220-475178748 GCF_019279795.1 Protopterus annectens | reverse complement strand
ACCTTGGGCAGACCATGTATTATAGGTATTAGTGGATTATTTACCAAAAAAAAAATCAAACAATTCATTAGAAATGACATTCAAGCACTTACATTCAGTAAGACAATTAAATATATTATCCTGTACGTCATAAACAATACTATTTGGAACAGACTCATAAGCTTCTCCTTCTAACATTTCAAGCATTTTTGTGTCATAATAGAGTCCAGGACAACTACTGGACCACCTTTGTCAGCTGGACAAATCACAATGCTCGGATTGTTTTTAAGACCAGATAAAGCATCCATTTCTTCTATAGATAAATTGCTAGCCCTAAGAACACTTGAAAAATTAGTATTGTCATACAACGCTTTCTCAACCGCTTTTAAAAATATATCTAAATCAGCTTGTAACTGTGGTGTATAAGTACTTTTGCGTCTAATAGCATTATTAACCTCTAAAGAATCAGAATCATATAAAAGCTTAAAAGCTATGTTACGTACAAACATTCTAGTTGCCAATAATGCCTCACTAATGTCCATGTTCGAGCTCGGTATGAAATTCATACCTTTATTAAGTAGCTGAATCTCAGCTGAAGTCAGGTTGTGTTTAGAGATGTTAAAAACTAAGCATCCTGATTCCAAAATTTTTTTAGCGTGCACTGGTTCTGTTGTTGAGGTGGTTCTTTCCTTTTGGCCCCTCTCATCACATCGGAATCTATCGACCTCTTTCTGCCAGTTCTGATAGGCAAAGGGGCTGCTGGAAAATTTTGCACCTCTGTTTTCTCAAGCTCTATCCTTCGTCTCACGATGCTCGATAAGCTAGTAGATGGCCCATTGATCCCTTGTGCTATGAATATGTTGTCTTGTCGACACATATTCAATATTTCATCAGGAGTAGTATAAACTGAACGACTCGCTTCTGGCGAGATAACCTCCGAAGCCCCAATAGCGTTTATCCGCTCCGTCTCTTCAGACCTTTGAGCTTCCTCGTTGTTCTGCTTTCGCTCAGCGTCACTCGGAATAGGTTCCGATTGACTATCAGCATGAGTAGCATCCGTTCTGACGGACCGAGGCATATTCCTAGCTGTTACCGTTCCATGTGTACTAACCATGTTGTTATTTCTTGGCCAAACAAAAACATTCTGTTTGGCAAAGTCCTCAATATCTCTATTAAGTTTTCTTTTCTTGTGGTCTAAGAGGTTGCGTTCATAACGTGAAACGCGGTCCATAAGTTTTTGCATAAAAATCTCTGTAGGATCTATTCCATTCATATTCATAAGTTTATCTTGTAAGGCTACAATTTGATCTTTCAAATCATTCTCCATGGGTTTAAAGAAATCTATTAACAATTTGATGTAAGCCTTACTAGTTTTTAAATTAATCTGCTGCCACTGGGATAGTAATTGGGGATACATATTGCCATACGTCGGCATATTTAAAACCCTCAACCCTCGTGGCACTACATTACCATCAATGCAAGCTTCCATATGAAACTGTTGTGCTTGCAAGCGTTTAAATCTGTACATATCACTCTCTATCTTTCTCAACAGTTCTTACCGCTTGTTCATTAACCACGCGGACATCCGTTACTTGATCCGTTTTGGACAGTATCATCACTCTTCTGTTAAATGGACTGCTATTGCATTGAAGTTACATCAGCGTGCCTTCCTATTTGTGTTGAGTGTTCACAACTTACTTGGGTTATTTCGTTTTTGGAATATATCTATATCTATATCTATATCTATATATATATATATATATATATATATATACATACATATATATATATACACACACACACAGACACACACACATATATATATATATATATATATATATATATATATATATATATATATATATATATATATATATAGTCAAGCAGCACTTCTGTTAGGGCTTGTTACAGGATTCGCTGATGCCCTGATTCTGCTGACCCCCTCTGCCTCTGGGGTGGTGTCTCCCATTGAAACCTCCTCCTCTGCCCCTGAAGGAAGAATCTCCACACTGACCTTGAAAAGACCCTTGAGATTTTCAGAACCAGGTTTTTTTCCCTCCTCATTGATTTCCTGAGAAAGTCTGTTGAGTGTTAGAAAATTTGATCCCCATGGCAGACAGGGCCTTTTCTTCCTTTTTGCTGCGGGTTAGAGCATCTTTGACCAATGGCCTAAACAAAGAACAGCCAAAGGGAGTATTCAGAAAGGACACCCCGAATGGTGCTGCAAAGTCAACAAGCCTTATCCAAACATGTCTTCCAACAGCAGTACCAAAGCCGGCTGCCCATGTGGTGCCTTCCACTGAATGGGAGATGAGCCTCATGGTAGAATTGGACAGGGAAGAAAGTAACCAACTGTAGAGATACTTTCTTTAAGCCCTCTACAGACATGGTCTCTGGTACAGAGTCAGAAAGTTCTGATATCTCTGCATACGAGTTGTGTGTGCCAGAAAATTTAACCCTCTCAGTGAGAAGGTAGCCAAGGTGCAACACTTACCACATCTGTCCATCGCTCTGGATTCCCTGTTAGTCAGATGGACAGTTGAGCTTTGCATGGCTAGCTCTTTTTTGGTAGCTGCTGCCACAACCATAGCACCAACTGGTATGCCCTTGATCCAATGTAGATGGTCCTGGAGGGGGTTGTCGGGACATTTAGGGATTGGCTTGATGGTGCCTGGCTCCCCCCCAGCCTCAGCAGGTGACTGGACCTATGAGGATATGTCCATGGAAGGCGGGGGGGGGGGGGGCACTGAAGATGGGCCCATCCCAAAAGCATAAAAAAAACAATGACTCTTCAGGAGAAGGAGTTTGGGCTGACCAACCACCTTTGTTTAAATATCTCTAAAACATCTCAATGAGACATATTTCGGTGGCAATCTTGAGGATCCTTCTACCTCAGTCTCTTCGGTGAGTGAGTCTATGTGCCTCCTTTTGCACGTCTTCTTGCAAAGAACCTCCTCTGCAGGATGTTCAGGAGAGGTGTCGGAAGAGGGAACTCCCCTAGGGGAATGTCTTGAAAACTTCTCTAGGCGAGCTAACCCTCGAGAGGTATGACAGGCTCAGCAATCGGATCCAGTGAGGGACAATAGGAAGGATCACAAACCTGAGAGGTCAAATCTCAGACGAGTGAAGACCCTTTCCACAACCTGGAAAGCAGACTGATCTGGAGAAACCCTCCCCAACTCCTTTGGAGCCAAAGCAGTAGCGTAAGAAGGGGGAGGGACAACTCCAGATCGAAGGTCTCCCAGTAGAACTGGACTTGAGCTGTCAAGTGCCAAAGCTCCAAGGGGAAGGGATGGATCCAACAAGGCCAGAGCCGAACCTGTATCCCCAGATCAGATGACAGCATCATGAATCAGCGACCCACTCTAATTCAAAGATCTCGGAGCAGAGCTTGCCAGGTTAACTGTTGGAGTTTTGGAAGACAAGTTTCCTCAGATCCAACACCAACACTATCAGTTGTCCCCAATCCTAGGGCTTTGAAATGAAAGTTAGGATCAGAGAAGGAGCTGTAGCTTGGGTCACAGGAGTACTCACAGATCCGAGATTGGATACAGTAGTCAAAACCTCCATCTGAATCTGGGTACTGAGAAACCTCCACATCATCCTGTCCACATCTAGTTCTACTGGAGCTGAGGTAGGTCTCAAATTAAATACCTTTGAATCTGTAGATTTAGGTAACTTTGTAGGTGGCTCCAAAGCAGCCCTTGAAGACTTGTGAGGGTGCTTCTTGGAATCGGATGAGCCAAGCAGATGTTTAGAGGGGGGATGAGCCAAGCAGAAGTTTAGAGGGGGGATGAGCCAAGCAGAAGTTTAGAGGGGGGATGAGCCAAGCAGAAGTTTAGAGGGGGATGAGCCAAGCAGAAGTTTAGAGGGGGATGAGCCAAGCAGAAGTTTAGAGGGGGATGAGCCAAGCAGAAGTTTAGAGGGGGATGAGCCAAGCAGAAGTTTAGAGGGGGATGAGCCAAGCAGAAGTTTAGAGGGGGATGAGCCAAGCAGAAGTTTAGAGGGGGATGAGCCAAGCAGAAGTTTAGAGGGGGATGAGCCAAGCAGAAGTTTAGAGGGGGATGAGCCAAGCAGAAGTTTAGAGGGGGATGAGCCAAGCAGAAGTTTAGAGGGGGGGGGGTGAGCCCCTGGCGAAGCAGAGCAGGAAGGCAAAAGTATTTCATTTCTACGGTTGGCTATGGCTCTGGGATTAAAAAACCTTCACAGATTTCAAAAGCAGAGTGCAGATGCTCAGCACCCAGGCAGTACACACATTTACTGTGCACATCAGAATGTGGGATTTTATGCCCACATTCTGAACAGTGCTTAAAGCCTGTTGGTTTGTCTGACAGAAAATGCAGCAACACCAGTATGTAACCCCAACAAAGCAGAGAAAAAAGAGGGGAGAGAAAAAAAGAACTATCAAGAAAAGAATGGACAAGCACCCAAACAGATCCAGAAAGAGACAAAAGCAGAAGGCTATAAATGGGGGTTTTTGAATTAACCTTCCCGTGTTGCTCTAACATCTGGGAAAACTAGTGGGAGGGAAGGTAGAAAAGCAGAAAAGAGAAAACTATTATAATATAGAACTTACCTGGAAAAAAGTGACCTACAAATATTCAAAAGATGCTCTCAAACTCGAGACTGAAGAAGCCACTCTGTTAGTGATGGCAGCAAACAAAATCTGAAGAAACTGGGTAGCGTGTTGAGCATTGCGGGTTGAAGGAGAAGCTCGGGACTGGGACCCAAATCTGTGAAAAATGCTGCCGAGTCAGATCAGAGCTGTATCCAAATAGTGAAGAATGGAAAGGACATCAGATCCACACAATCTAAATACTGCTGTCCTGTAAAACTAGCAGACAATGTAATTTAAGTAGTACAGCAGCAGTGGAAACAGTTCAACTAGCTTTGAAATGCTACTAAACTGCGAGAAAGATAATTAAAACAGAATTCTTCAAGACTAATCAGCACAAGTACAAAATGATGCTTTTCCTTCTTTCAGCAGCGGATGGCTTTAGATGCAGCAGATTCTCTAACCCTCATGCGCAGTAGTAAAACCAAGAACAGCTCTCAGGAACTGAGCACAAACCCACACAAACACTGGGCTTCTACAGAAATCAGGAAAAAGTACAGTTGTGCAAAATCTTACCATAACAGTAGATTACGTCGTCCTCCTCACTGTTGCAGTATTCTTCACTTTGGGGATCTCCTGCAAAGGACAGCCCAATGTCAAGCCAGTATACCAAAGCCTTTAGATTTTGTATGCATCATACGTCACACATATGGCTCCCCACACAGGAACCCGAACATAAAGGCGTACGGATGCAGGCTATCCAGAATTGAATTGCCCCAGCAGAGGACAGTCTCCATAAGACAAAAGGTGGCTATGAACATCCAAAGGCAGAAAATGCAGATGGAAAAGGAGAACCCTTGGCCAGGAGTAGCCAAATCAAAACCCAAAAGAAAAAAGGGGGGAGATGGAGGGAGGGATAGAGTACTGTAACAGTGAAAAGGACAGCATCTACTGTTATGGTAAGACTTTAATGTAGGAGGACCTAGTACAGTTATGTACTGTTGCAGTATCCTCCACCTTAGGGACAGTGCAAAAGCTCAAGAAACGGTGTGGAATGTGGAAGGCTGGAAAGAGCCCTTAACAGATGCACGCAGGTGGCCCTAGCAAAACCTGCTCTGGCCACTGAAACCATATCCAATTTATAATCCTTAGTAAAGGTATGTATTGAAGACCAAGTAGCAGCTTCAAGGATGGAATTGGTGTCCAAACCCTTGAAGAAAGCACCAGAACAGGTAACCGCCCCAGTGGAATGAGCTCTAACTGAAATAGACAGACATTTGCCATGAAAAGAACAAAAGGAAATAGCCTTAGATATCCATGAGTAGATGGCTTGTTTAGAAGCAGTCAAACCTAAAGTCTTGGGGTGAAAAGAAATAAAAACTTGGTCATACTTATGAATGGTCTTGGTTTTATCCAAATAATACCAGAGCTGCTTGTGCAAATATGTGCTAGACCCTCTCACTAGGAGAGGGAAAAAAGGAAGTCATATTGTCTGATTTAAGGACAACTAACACCGGGCATAAAAGAAATATTAGTACGAAGAGACACCTTGTTTCTGTGAAAAAAGGAGAAATGGTCATAAAAGTCTGAAGCTCAGAAACCCTCAGCAGAAGAGCAAGCAACAAGACAGTCTTCTATGTACAGTGTTGCAGAGAACATGAAACTGCAGGCTCAAAAAAGTGAGCCTGGGTCATTTTTTCCCCAAACAAAATTAAAATCCCAAAGAGAAAGAATAGCCTTCCTTGGGGACCCAAGATGCAGGATGCCTTTAAGAAATGGTCTGAGCTCAAAACAGGACGCCAAAGGAGGATTCAAGGGCAGACAGGTAGAAATAGCAGACAAATGGGCCTTTACAGAACAAAAGGAAAAGCCACACTGGAGCAACACACACAGGACAGAACCAGAGGGATCTTCACTGAAAAAGGGTCCTGGCTACGAGTATGGCACCAGACAGAAAATCTTTCCCATTTTGACATACAAGACTTTCTGGTTGCAGGTTTTCGTGCCTCCTGTAAAACCCTCAGCACATCCTCAAAAAAGGAGTACCTAAAAGGAACCCTATCACCCACAGTGTCAGCTGAAGAGTGAAAATGTGAGGATGGAGGAGTGACCCCTTGCTTTGTGCAAGGAGATCCAACCGGTGACTTGTGGTGATTGTTCCTGGACAGATGCATTAAGAAGGGGAACCAGAGATGTCTTGGCCAAGAGTCTCACTAACAAGATTTTGGGGGGGGGGGGTCCAGCTGAGTCTTCTGCAGGACAATTGGAAGTAGGGGAAGGAAGGCAAACATACATCCCATTTCAAGGGAGAGAAAGGGCGACAGTCTTCCATGCCAGATGTCACATGGCACTCTGGAACAGAAGAGGGAGCTGCCTGTTCAGAGGGGAAGCAAAAAGATCTACCGGAGAAATACCCTACCAATGGACTATGTCCAGAAACAGGTCTCTGAAACATCCAATCGTGAGCCTGTTTTCTGGACCTGCTCAGAGAATCTGAAACTAGACTGTGCTCTGAAGGAATATACACTGCCTGAAGAGCTAAACTGATAACAGACAGATCCCAGATCTGAAGACCAAATCCAGCAGAGAAGCAAGACTTTGTGCCCCACTGCTTGTTGGGAAACCCACACCACTGTAGTGGTGTCTGTGTAAATCTTCACAAGGCCTGCAGATAGCATGGCGTGAAAAGCCTGAAAGGCCAGAATCAGAGCTCTCATCTCTTTGCTGTTGATACAGTCAGACTTCTGATGACGGGGACAGAGACCTTGAACTGCCAAGTGACCACAGAAAGTGCCCTATCCATGTCTAAGGCGCCTGAACAGTTCTTGAGAAGGAACCATAAACTAAAAGGGCTGGCCTGTTTTGAGGACAAGTTGGTGAATCCACCACTCAAATTTCTGCTTGGGGACAGGTACCCTGAAATTGAAAGGGTAGCAATGCTGAAGCCAAAATGACTAGGTACCCACTAAAGCTGCCACATATGCAGTCTGGCAAGAGGGAGCATTGGAATACAAAAGGCCATGAATCCTAGGGCCCAAAGAAACTCTGGTTGGAATAGCAGGCAGAAGAGACTGAAAGAAAGTTGTCAAGGACAAAAGCTTTGAAAGTGGAAGAGAGGCAAACATTGGCACTGCCTACATCCTGCAGCCCAGATACAAATGATCCTGACAGGGTGTCAGGACAAACTTCTGGAAGTTGGTAGTGAACCCCAGACTTTGGGGGAGACGGATTGTGAACTCAAAAGCCTGTAACAGACAACTGGAAGAAGGTACCTGAATCAACAGGAATAAGGAAAAATCTGAATCCACTGGAGCCTGCAAAAGGCAATCAACAGAAGCAAGGCATTTCGTAAATACCCTTGGGCAGTAGGGAGGCCAGAGGGCAAAGCAGAGAACTAAAAACGAGAGGAAGAAAAAATCCTGAAAAGAGGATGCACAGGAATATGAAGGTAAGCATCCTTCAGATCTAAGGACACCAGAAATGCCTGGGGCAGCAACAGAAGAAACATGGTTTGAAGAGAAAGCATCCAAAAAGAAACCTTGAGAAAGATGTTGAGCAAGGAGAGATTCAGAAAAGGCCACAAAGTGCCCTCCTTTCGAGGAACCAGGAGTATTCTAGAGTATAACCCATTTACTACTTGGGAAGGAGGAACAAGCTGAATAGTTCCCTGGTCCACCAGGGACCCAAGAAGCTCTGGGAAATGAGGAAGCTACTCAAGCAGGTTGAGGCATCCTTGAGGGGGGGGGGGGGGGGGACGGACTTCCACATCATGAAGTAACCCTGACAGATGCCAAGATTGTGAGGTGATAAGTTGCCAAGTTTGGAAGACAGACCGCTAAAAAGGATAAGGGCTGGGGGGCAAAATGTCAGAAGCAGGCTTGTCAGTTAAAGGAGGCTTCTGGGCCACAAAAGCCCGAGACGACTTAGCAAGAGGAACTTGCCTACCACTCCTGCCTTTAGTGGCTTGATGAGGCTGTCTGCAAACAAAAGCTGAATTAGGAAAGTTTCTTTGGAACTCAGGGATAGGGACCACAAAAATATAAGGTACTGCAAAGCTTTACCATCTTCTTGTAGGCTTAAACATATCAGCGATAGCAGTCCCAAAGAGATTTTTACTTTCTATAGGAACATCCAACAACTTGGCTTTAATGCCTTCAGGTAATGACTGCAGACTAAGCAAATAGTAACATCTCATGACAGACCCAAAGGCAGCAGCTCTGGAAGAGGCATCAGAAGCATCAAAGCTGCACTTGACAGAAGGGCAAGCCACCTGAGAGGCAAAACACAAAATAGATGTAGCAGACTTTCCTTCAGAATCAGGGAGCTCAGAAATAATCTGAGAAGCCTGGGCAATCAAAGCCACAGCATATCTGGCCATGTGGATCTGGTAATTGATGGATCTAAAGGCCAAAGTGGAAGCAGTACAGACCTTCTCAGCAATCCTCTCCATGGTCCTACTATCCTTATAAGAAGGCAGAAGCTTGGTAGAGGGCAAAAATCTTAGAAGGCTTGTCAGAGGAGACCAACATCAGAGCAGGATCAGCAGGAGGAACACACAAGTATGAATTGACAATACTAAGGAACCTTGTAGAACCTGTTGGGTTTCTTTGGAGCAGGGGGCTGAGAATGAGAAATCTTACAGGCAGGTATAAAAGTGCCTAACAAAGCAGCCAATACAGGAGGTACTGCAGAAGGTTCAGGAGTGCCCACCTGAAGCAGCTTGTACCACCTCTTCTACATCAGACACCCGAGACACATCATGCTTAAAGTATTCCATCATTCTGGCTACTGCACCCCCAAAAGACAACTCCAAAGGAGACTCGGGCCCAATGGACTCCATCACAGCCATAAACCAAAGGAGAAGGCATCTGGGAACAGTACGACAAGGACCCTTCATCAGACTCTGAATGCTCACCCAAGGAATCAGGTTCCCTAGGCCTTTTGGAAAGAGTTGAAGTCCAAGGGGGAGAAGACAAAAACCCCTTTGGGAAGTTTCAGGTACATTAGGGCATTAAACAGGCGCAGAGAAACTCCTGCCATTCCCTTTACGGGTCCTTAGGATGTACAGAAGAAAGTTTAATCTTTTGTTTTTTTTTTTTTGGTAGGGATGTCAGCCATAACACTGGGGTTCCAAACATGACAGGAGTCATTAAGAACCCAGCACCTCTTCCCTGACCAAAATCTACAAAATCCCTCTAGGGTCCTCCAAGATAATTCCCTCTAGACATCTGAGCTGATGCCTGCAAATCCTCAAGAGTATGTGCAAAAGGAATGATCCATGCCAGCCTCCAACAGGGTCACGGCAGAGGAATCTGAAGTAGACACAGGACGGCCTACACAGCTCTCACTAGCTTCTAAAGATGTTCGTTGGAGGCTAGACAGCCAAAGAATCTGTCTGATATTTCCTGGCAGCCTTCTTGCTTAATCTAAGTACCTTGGGGTTAAATCTATTCTGCCATGCTACTTTGGGCTGCTTAAGCCTCTGGTTCTCAAGATAGATGGCCAAGGAAGACAACCAGCTAAGAGTCTTGGGCACAAACGCCTTACAAATACTAAAGGAGACATGGTCATGGGAAGCAACCAAACCAAAAAAGACAGTTTGTGATGATCCTTATGGGGAATCTGCCTCCCACACTGACATTTACGCTCACTGGATGACATGAGCTCCAGATAACCAAAGGAAAACAAGACCAACAGTAAAAGGAAAACAAGACCAACAGTAAAAGGAAAAATAGACCCCAACAGGGCACTTACCCCACGACTAGGTATTCAGCACAGCAAATTCAGATAGATGCGCGATTATGACATTCTGACTGGAGGAAAAGTAGTTCAGGATAACCTGCATCCGTATGTTACCTTTGCTCTACAGGTAGCATTCCTGCGACATATGGTGCATACAAAACCTAAAGGCTTTGGTATACTGGCCAGATGTTGGGCTATCCTTGGTAGGAGATTCCCAAGGTGAAGAATACTGCAACAGTGATTTAGGACAAAGTGTTACAACTGCAAGACCTACAGACCAATCAGAAAAACACACTAAGCTTTCAGTCAGCAGCCCCCAACTCAGATAGGTTTGCTACAGCACACTTCTGCCACAAGACTGTAGTCAGAAAAGCCCCTTAATGTAAAAAAATGCTGGTTTTAGGTGCAAGGAAACAACACAATCTAGATACTACTGCATGCCAAACTGATCATTCCTCAACAGTCTGTCGACGATGGAATAGGTGATCCGCATAGTACATGTTAATGGCCGGTATTGCGAGTGACATCTGCGGATGTTCTAGCTGTTGCAAGTGTCTGGTCAGGTACATAGAGAGAAGAGGGCATTGCACTCAATGGCAGGCTTGATGAGGACCAAGTACAGTGGAATGATGCCTTCCTTTGACTTGGATGCCATTTTCCTTGTTTATAAATTGAGCAACATAGAAATGGAACTGTTTCCTTACTACCTTAGACACATACTGGTCAAAAGCCAGATTACTGTCTATACATACATCTCCAAATCCCTAACTATTGGGTCTGCTACTAGGGTTATGTTATCTATGAGGTAGTTTCCCGTAGTTGTCAACTTCCCAAAAGGGACAATTATGCATTTCTTTGCAATGAGTTTTAAACAGTGTTTAAAGCACCGGTTATTTGTCTATATTAGCCCTGTCAGGGTGATAGTGTCTAGGGGAGATTCTATAACTGCTCCCAGTTTGTAATCATCTGGGAACATGGTCATCCAGTGGCCCTTACCATTGACTTTGACCACCAAAAAGTAGATGCCAGAAAGGATGGGACACAGCATCTACACGTCATACCGCCAAAATAATCTTTTACCTTTTCTCATTCTTTCTCCAAATAAAGATGTGACCCCCGGAGATACACTGACTATAAAGGCAAGCCAATGCAAGATTCCAGTTCTTCAGATGAGTTAGAGGAAGCATACCATTCTCAGGAAGGAAGCCCTGCTGGGGTGGTTGCATTCTGTGCCACAGCTGATACTAAAATCCCAAGCACAAGAGGCTTGTAGGGAGATCAGGCTGTTGAAGATGCCATGTCTCTGTTAACTACCTGCACAGAGAACCAGTCATTATAGTGTACATGGTCCTAATTCTGCTGCAGAGTGTGTTCAGGTCTTAACACATGGCCCAGTGTCCAAATGTATATCTTCATCAGTGGTGTGTGTAACCTTGTTAACAACTGCCTGGCAATCTTGACCATTTCAGCTTTGCTATATCTAGGCATGCACCATTTGCTTGAAATAACTGCATTTCATACTATGTACAAGTAGCTAACAAATATTACGAAAAATGTTGCCACCTCTGGAGAATGAATATGCACACTGCTATCCACATTGTGCCACTTACATACTGCACATGTGCACTCACAACTGGGACTGCAAAAGAGTACTTGTGTACATCTACTAGCTGATCTGAGCAGAGAATGTACAGTGTAGTTATGCATGATTAGAATTTTGCATAGTCAACAGCATTTTGATTTCTTGATGGATGGATGCATGCATGCCACATCCTGTGGGTTCACAACGACTCTTGGTTTATATTCCTGCCAGTACCAAACATTCATTCACCCTGAATTGTAGAATGCCCATCTTTTTGGAATGTTTATCTAGTTTATCCACTTCAACATCAATTAAGAATCTTTTTTTTTCTAGGTTTTACCGTTTTTCTAGGCTACATTTTGAACAGTTACCCATCCCATAACAGTTAAAACAAATGAAAAAGGGACTTACTCTACACAAATGTTTTAATACTATAAACCCATTCTCTATTTACAACTTTCCCTTCTTATTTCCCCTTACTATGTGCATCTCTGCTTGCTTTGTTGCATTCCCTTTATACTTTCATAGTTTGTGCCTGCACTGTAATCCCCAGTCAGCAACTCTAGCACCACACAATATTTTTAAAGTACATTTTTGATATTGCAAGTTATGAGGCTGCGGACTATGCATGTGCATATATATTAATTGTTATTTAGATATGCCCGTGCACACACAATATACTTTTTTTTTAAACATTTGCCAGTGTGCAGTACAGCTGTGAAAACCTATTAACTTTGCTGGCACCTACATGCTCATTCACACAGCCATGCATACATTTTGAAAAATACATTTCTGTACATCCATTGGTACTAAGCAGTAAACATTATTTAACACTGGCAGCTTTTAGTGTACTGCATTTCTAGGTACTGTATGATGCTCATTCTTTTCTCCATGCTACATCTTTTTCTGTAAATGTCTGCTCTGTACATGCATAAACACTAACAGCTCAGAGTTCCTCTCAATGCGGGCATTCAAAAGCATTGACCCATACTTTCAGGATGCAGCACCATGTTCTGAAAGCTGGAAAAACTGAAACCAACACTGCAAAATACAATAACAAATGTGCTCAAATACAGAAGAAACATTAAAACAAAAATGATGACCAAGAGACAGATCTGTTCCTGAAGATAATACGGAAGCAAAAAGATAATATGAAGGATGAAATTGGACAGCTGAAGTTTGTAAAAAGGGATAGTGTTGAGGATATTCTTGAAATTCCAGACAGATTTACTGTAGTTCTGTTCCAGTGGCTATGATTTACTGTTCTAAATCAGAGTAACAAATGTCCAAACAAACTCCTAAGAGGAAGAAGTGCATCACTAAAGTTTTTTTTCTCCACCAGTGAAACATGCTTTCACCAGCGTCATCATCATCATTCACTGTTACAGGAAGAAGAGAAAACAATGGCCAGCTTCAACAGCAACAGTTTCAGGTGGCAACTGAAGCTGCTCTCTCCCTTATTTGAGGTATACTAGCTTCAACAAAACACAACACAGGTGCATTTAACTCAAGGAAAACTGATACCTTAAAGATAATCTCATTTTAGGAAGCAACACTTTACAATCATATTGGGATTTTTCTGCAATGCATTTTAAACACTATCCATACTGTTTTGGAATAGCAATTATGAAAATTGTGACCAAATTAAATTTAAAATAGGTTCTACCTGCATAAGTTGTTGTTTGAGCTTTTGTATTTCAGATAAACTAAGTTCGCTAAACAGGTCTGCTACCAGGCTGGGACCAGGATGATAAATGTCACTATTCCGAGGAGTTGACATCCTAATTTCTCCTTTTAATTTACCAAATCCACCATGGCTGTATCCACTGTCTGTCTCATCCAGATTCTCAACACTCTCTTCACATGGACTGAGCTCCTCCAGATTCCCCTGCAAGTTCCCAATGGAATCGTAAGTACTGGTGTAGTAAGAGAGTTCTTTACGAATATTGTTTTTCTGCTCCTTTTCACTCTTCAGGCTCTCCAGTGCCTCCTCCAGTTGATGTTCTGCGAGGTCTCTCAGTCTCTTTATTTCCTCCAGCTCTCCATTCAGAATTTCAATTTCTTCGTCTCTCTGTTTAAGTTCATGTTTTACTCCCTCAAACTCAACCTGAAAGGCAGTAAAACTCAAAATAAACTACAAAGCAACTCTTGATAAGTCTTAGTTTTATTTGGAAACAGCTGAAAACTGGATTGTATGCATACAAGAAAATCCAATTCATTTTCAATTTAATTCATTCTAACAATGGCTAAGCTTGGTAGCTCATGGTACTCTCACAGTGGATAATTAGTTTACATATTTTAACCATTTCAGAATATTCAAAGCATTCTGCATTTTCTAAAATTTTTCAGGCATTTTGTTTTCTTTTTCAGACATTGGAAAATGGTAGAAACTTTAAGAAGACTACAAGGACCATATCCATGTGACAGGTACTGCCAATATATGGGTAAACAAGACAAAATACAAATCAACTAAACCTGTACATGGGACTGGAAGACCATAAGTAGTACCTACTACCAGTTCGATCACATTATTCTAGCTCCTACCTTTTGAGTACCTTGTGAGTTTGCAGAAGATGTCGTACTCTAAAAACGGATTTGACTGCTTAAATGAAGTTTGTCTTGAATTATATGGACCTGAAGAACCTGTCAGAGGGACATTCCAATGGGAATACAGAAAGCACTCAAAATGCAAATGTAATACTGTACACAATCTGTACAAGCACGTTAAAAAATGAACAAAAGTTATGTATAACTAGTATAGTTATAGTTAAACAAGTTGTAATAAAAGTAGATATCTGGTGTGAACATTTCATAGGTAGGTTCACAGGTACATATTAGACTAACTACCACAAAGCCCTTTTTAAGTCCAACCACACATCCAAAACATATCCAAGAAGTATGGGGTCCTAGAGGTTACCCACTTGGGATATGTGCGATGCATGAGTAGTCAAACATTTACAGGTTTCCTCCATTCATTAGAGACATAGGTGACAGACCAGGGATGAATTCATGATTTCTCATCCACTGGACCAGGTTATGCTTGGATAGTAAGGGAAGAGCTCTTTCACATGAGACGCATACCTGCTCCTCCAACATGTCTTACTAATGTAGCAAGCAAGGTTTAAGTCCATGAATCTGGTAGCTCTGATTTTGTTTTGTGGATATGTAAGTGGTCAATCAGAGCAGGATCCTGCAATACCCTGTACGCCAAACACAGATCACGCCCTCAGTCTGTAGGAGGTACATGGATACGGCTCTATTGTTATCTGCACAGGACATGTTAATGCTCTGCTCTTTTCTCTTTTTTGTAAGGAACCTCTGTGGACATTCCAGTTGTTGCACATGGCTAGGCAGCTACATTCTGAAGGCGTAATGTACTCAATGATGGGTCAGTTGAAGGCCGAGTACAGTGAATGAATACTTCTCCTTGGACCTAGACGCCATACCCTTGTTTATAAGTTGAGCAACATAAAATTATTTTCCTTACTACCTTAGACGCATATGGGTCAAAAGTAAGGTTACTGTCTACACGTGTCAACAGATCCCAGACTACTGGTTCTCTTCTTAGGGGTGTGTAATCAATGAGGTAGTTTGCTGGAACAGTGGACTTCTCAAAATGTGCTATTATGCATTTCCTGGCATTGAGTTTTAAACTATCTATGGCACCAGTTGTTTGTATTTGCACTTCTTGGAGGACGTGTCTTGGGGGATTCTAAAACAGCTCCCAGTTTGCAATCATCTGCAAAACTGGTCAGCCAAAGGCCCTTGATGCTGGCCTTGACTTCTGAAAAGCATATGTCAAAATGGAGAAGACTCAGCACCGATTCTTGAGGGACTCCACTAGTGACTAGCCTCTTTGTGGAGGTGGACTCCCCTATTCTAACTCCCTGGGTGCCGACAGCCAGCTGGCAATCCAGCACATAACATAGGGGATTATGCCTACTTTCATGAGTTTGCTTAAGATGCCTAAGAAGGGTACTATATCAGATTTCTTGACCAGGTAAAGGTAGGCAGTATGCACCCCTTGGGCATCGTTCATTGCCTTGGTGACCTTCTTGATGTTCAGCAAACTGAGTAGCCATAACCTTCTCTCAACAAAACCAAACTGGGTTGGATTCAGTATCTGGAGATTTCCAATGTCATTATTTCCAAGATAATTCTTTCAATGGTTTTGCATAAGAGACTAATAGGTCTGTAATTTCCAGGTTCCTCAGAAGGCCCCACCCTTATAGAGAGAGATGACTGCTGGAGTTATCCATTTATGTCAAACTTATGATTTCATGACACAAACTGTAAATTAATGCAAAATACAGCTACAGGTCTGGAAAGCAATGACATTCAGCAGAAAAGCTAGTCAGTCTTTCAACAAACTTTACTGCAATAAAATAAGCGCTTTCCTTCACTTAAACCATATGTGAACTTCTTTAGACTAAAAGTATAATGATACAATCATTACATCACTTCAAGTGTCTTAAAGGTCCAGCCATCCTTTTCTTTAAAACATTTTTTTAAAAACATTTTAAATATAAAACAAAGACAGGTAACAAGACCAAACTACCTTATTATTTAAATGACTACCTTTTGAGTTAAAAAAAGTTAAAACTTAATATCTAGTCAATGCTTTTAATGTTAAAATAGGTTTCATACTGCAGCAGTCATTCAACCCTGGATAAAAATAGGCAATAAAAAATAGTTGCCATACTAGCTCTTTCTTTTGCAAAATAAAGACCATAAGTCCAAATAAAGTCCAAAGACATGCATCTGGAGCACTTCTCCCCAGGCCTCCGCTGAAAATAGGCTCTGTGGAACCTAGTCAGACTTTCCCGGTCAACAAATCATAAATAAATAAATAAATAAATAAAAAAGTTCCCAAAGCCCTCCTCTTACCTTTACTGGGACATGATCAATAACAAAATATTTAAAAAATTGATATTCATTCATATTCACATGTTAAGCTAAGGTGTTGGATAAATTCAATTTAATACTATATTCATGTTCACAGATGCACCCCGGGACTCATGAAGCTTGCGCCAGGTGCAGGCGTAGCGTTGGCGTTCTAACACCAAATATGGCCACCGAGCGATTCAGGTACAAGCCGTTTCCAAGTGCACTACTTGCGTACGCTACGCCCGCACAACTCCTGAGCCTTGTATGCTAATTACCCCATGTGCAGCAGTGTAGCATGCAAATGAAGGTATGTAGCAATTCAGGAAGTGGTGCAGGCGTAGTGTAAGCATGCAAAAATGTAAACCTCAGAAAACGGTTTACATTTTTGCAAACATAAAATCAGAGCCATGACAGCCGACCAACCACATGTATTATGTTCATATATGCCAATGGCTAAATATAAAGCCATTGGCATAAAATAAATGTACAAAATATAAAATTAACACAATATATATAGTCGCACTATCACGACGTGGAAGCACAGGGCAGCGGTGCGCAAAGGGGATCGCAAGGAATATATAAAAATATAGAATAAAACCGCAATGAAACACATCACAATTTCCCCATAATAGTCAATGGCAGGCATGCTACACCATACTCATGGCGCAAGGGTTGCTAAGGGGCAGTGACAGTGTTATGCGCAGTAGCTAGGAATTAGTAGGCAATGCCATGCAAATGAGAGGAGTAATAGTGAATCGCAGATTCCCCGCTGGTGTAAGGATGCACCTCACAGCGTAGCATTATAATACAGAGGTGAGCACTTGAGATAAAGATGACATCAAGGGAGGGGTGTGTCCGCATTGCTATAAGCACATTGGAACATTGCTAAACCGGTCTGCCCCTAGCTAGGCAAAGCTGCAGGATAGGGGTGTGTCGAATTGCCCATAGCTATGCTTAGCTAAGAGTACACAAGGTATCCGAGTATGCATGTGAACGGAGATGAAAACGCGCGTAAACCTGGTAAATGGGTATGCGCATCGCACACTGCAGCTGAAACAGGAAGGATATAAAAAACAAAATAAGGAAATGCTGCAGCAGTGAAATTGGAGTACAAATGACTAACACCTAGGAGCCTACAGTGGGCCATTGACAACAGCTAACAAGGCTGCAAGCAGCTAACTACAGAACAGGGAAGGGGAGGGGCTGTACTGCAAAGAAAACAGCAAAGTGTCAAAGCAGAACAAAGGCGATATGCAGTATATCAGCTACAAGGCACATTTTGCCATGACTGGGTAGGGAAAGTACAAAACAAGAAAGACGGCAGGTGGATGCATGCTTGATAACGGGAGGGGATCCAAGTCTAAAAGTGAATTAAAGGGCAACAGATTAATCAAGGCAGGCAAGTAGATCTACACAGTAAAGGTCCCACACTTGCAGTACTCATTGCAAAACCCATAATTAAGACACGCAGCAGCTGGAATAGTTCATACACACACACTTTCATCAGCAGCATCCATAGCACAATACTATAAAGCGTGAAAGCATCTCACACACACATTTGTGTATTCCCTACACTCTGCACCAGTGGTGTATACAGACAGGGAACTTATTATGTACATGTTAGGGGCTGCAATAGCTTTGATCCACAAGCATGTGTTGGAAAGTGAAGGTGGTGTGGAGGATGATGCACACTACCTCCGCAGGCACCAGAGGAGGAGGAGGAGAGTGCTCAGCCCCAGGGTAACCTACCAGGGGCTACATGATCTGGAGATAGTAGAGCATTGCAGGGTGGACAGGGACACCCTACAGCAACTTGTGGAGCTGTGCCGGCCACGCCTCACAGCCAGAACAAACAGAAGGGAACTCATCCCAGTGGATGAGTTCCAAGGTATGTGCAAGTCAGAATACTAGCTACAGGTACCTTTCAAAGACCAACTGGGGATATCATGGGTATCTCACAGGCACCAGCATCCAGGGTACTACACCAGTTCCTGGATGCCATGTTACCACATGCCAATGAGCACATATACTTCCCCCAAATGCAGGAGAAGTTGGCCAGCAATATGAGTCTCTTCCACCATGTGGCACAATACCCAGAGGTACTAGGTGCAATAGACTGCACGCACATACACATCAAGTCACCACCCGGTGAGCAGGGTAGGCGCTACATAAACCTCAAGGGATATCCTTCCATCAACTACCAGGTTGTGTGCAATATCCAGGGCATTATCATGGATGTTTGTGCTGGCAGCCCTGGAAGCTATCACGACTCCCACATCCGGCATGTCTCACAGCTGTATCGGTTATATGTCAGGGGAGACGTCTCAAATGGCCACCTGGTGGGGGATGCTGGCTATGCACTGGAACCATGGATGATGACTCCCATCAGAAATGCACATACACCCATGCAGGAACGCCATAATGAGGCACACGCACAAACCAGAATAATCATAGAGAGTGTGTGTTTGGGATGCTGAAATCATGGTTCCATTGCTTGGACATATCTGGTTGAGCCTTGCAGTACTCTCCAGGCACATGTGCCCACATCTTCAGTGTGTGCCATGCTACACAATATGGTCCTGCGGAAACAACTGCAGCAGGGACAGAATGGTGAAGGCCCTCACAGCACACCATTGCCAAGAGCCCCACAGGCACAGAGGTACTCAGACCACGAACACCCTGAGCCAGCCCCAGCAGGCAGCTGGAGGCGTGCCCAGTATGCCCATGCCTTGGCAAAGAGGGAACGTATAGCACACACACACTGAGTGTAAGCATCTAGGGACTGACACCTTTCTCACCTGCACACACAGTAAAAGTGAATGGCACACACACAAGACTGCCTGTATTGTCATGTATAGGCAGTCTACTGTGTGCATCCAACATAGGCAGCCCTGAACTATTGCACACGCAACAGCCATTGGCACAAGGTAAGTCGACACCTGAACAGTAAATTAAGCCATCAGCATATGCAGATACTGTATGTATAGATTCATAGGTAGGTACTTGGCCAACTGCCAGAGGCCATTCATAAGGCCAGCCAAAATGTGTCAGCTTTTACCACCCCATTGATTCATTAACCGTCCCTCTGTGGAGGACAGCCAATGGCCGGACCCCTGGGGTGCATCTACTGTTCCCCATCCACCCTTCAAGGTTTCTCTTACAGAGTGTTAGTGAGGGGCTCTGTATAATGTAGCTAGGGATGTTGTTCCAAAGTATGGGGAGTGTCTGTGACAGGAAGCTGTCCCTCCAGCATCTTCCGGTTATTGTTGTGGCAAGGTCAGCTCACTACAGTGTGTGGCTCTCTGTGACATGGATTCCAATAGGTGGAGCATATCCATCAAGCCCGAGTTCGACATGGCTGTGTTGGCCAGCGGAGACAATCTCTGGGTAAACGAGATGCCACTGAGTAAAGCAGGAGTTTATTCAGTCTGGCTGCATAGGCCATATGTTGGAGGCCAGTATTCCCCTTGGTGAGGTACATTCGTGGACCCCCCAGCTGTTGGACATGTCCTCCGAGGTACATCCCACATGGGTTATTATACCCTATGATGGAACTGATGAGTGAGGAGTAACGGGGCACTATAATCCCAGTATGCCTAGATGGGAATCCTTCAGTAGTCAGATGGCCTACATAGAAGGATGTCTTAACTACTGTGAAGATAGGATTGTCACAGTGAAGATCAGTATCTACCTTAGTCCCCAGATACCCTATTACCTCGCCTGTATTAAAGTGGCTGCCACTCATGTGTTACTATGTGGGTGCCAATTCCACAATGGAATAACCATGCAATTAATGGCACTCGGCTGGTGGTCAGGTCGTTGGCACCCTGTGACGTTCTCTGTGAGGCCCCTTGAGGGATGTCCGTGTCAGTTGGACTATCAATCATGGCTCCCAGTTTGCAGTCATTGCAAAACATGGTCTGCCGTAGTCCACCTGTGTTTGCCTGTACATCTGAGATGTATATGCCAAACAGTAGGGCTCCCAGGACTGAGTCATGTGGTACACCAGTCATGACTGTTCAAGAGTTGGACCTGGAGACCGCTAGTCGTACCATGTGGGTTCTGTGTGTAAACCCGTTGGCAACCCAACCTGTGATGTATGGGTGAATGTACAGGCTGGTGTGTTTATCAATAATACCAGAGTGGGGCATGGTGTCAAAAGCCTTGGTGAGATCCAGGTAGTATGTGTGAACCACCTCCCCTGTCATCTAACGTCTTGGTGACTGTATGTAAGACGTCAAACAGGTTCAGTAGGCATGAACAGCACTCAATCAAGCTGACCTGGGCTGGGTCACGTGTTCGAAGGTTACCAATGTGATAATTAATGAGTGCCATGAAGATGCGAACCACACCATTGCAGACCAGGCTAGTCAGGCTTATGAGGTGGTAGTTACCATGGTCAGTTGTGATTTCACCATGATGGAGTGGAAAAAGAAGTTATGTACCTATCATAACGTTCCATGTTAGTTGTCTTCATCTCGCCTTCCTTCTTGCTGGTTGGGATCGGAGCCGATCCTCGGCTCCGACTCAGCCATCTTACACAGCGAGAGCCGTTTACTGGCTCGAGGCTACCCCTTATCCCATAATGCCTAGCGATAGCTACCCAGATCTCGTATGAAATAGCTAACTCCAGACATAACATAATAAACCAGTCAAGAAATCAGTTGACTATACCTGCCATATTCTCCAAGTCAATAGAGGAAACAAGAGAACACAGCCAGTGAAACAGAAAAACTCCTCTTGATCCACTAGGACAGGGGGATGGAGGGTGGGATGCAAGAAGGAAGGAGAGATGAAGACAACTAACATGGAACATTATGGTAGGTACATAACTTCTTTATGTCAAGTTGTCTATCTCGCTTTCCTTCTTGCTGGTTGGGACACTGTCCATAGCACCTAAAAACCTGGGTGGCTCAGTGGAACAGACTCTCCAGAACAGTGGAACCAAAGTCAGCTTTGCTCCTGGAGACCATATCCAACTTGTAATGAGAAATAAAGGTATGGGGGTTTGCCCACATAGCAGCTGCACAGATGGAATCCATGGGCAACCTAGAATGGAATGCTACAGAGGTGGCCAAGGCCCTAGTAGAATGACCTTTCGGTTTAATAGGCAACTGTTTGTTCCTTAACTGATAAATGAAAGAAATAGTGACACAACCATCTGGACAAGGTTACCTTGGAAATTGGGAGACCTTGTTTGCCCAAGGCATAAGAAAGGAATAGTTGGTCCGACTTCTTTAGTTCTGTGCAGGTAAAAACGCAATTGCCTATGAACGTCCAATTGGTGTAGTTTGTATTCTGCCTTGTTGGTATGATTAGGGAAAAACACAGGAAGATCTATAGATTGGTTTAAATTATTTTCTGAGCAGACTTTAGGGAGAAATGAAGGATTAGTCCTCAGGGCAAAGTACAGTTGTGTACACCTACCATAAATGTAGATGTTAAGAGTGTCTTCACTGTTGCAGTCATGACTGTAGGGTTCTCAACTGCCGGCAGGCAGTCCTCGGTCGGCCAGAATCCCAAAGTCTGGGTCCGGCGTCGGCTGTTCAACCATGCTCCCTGACGTCAGAGCGCCAGGAGTACAAAGCTGACAGCCGACGCCATGTTCTCCAGTTTTTCTTGCCCCAGATGTCAGGAGTCCCAAAATGAGAGAAAGGTCCCATATCCTTTGCAAATACACCTCAGAAGAATGGTGAAAAAAGGAACTACACAAAAGTAAAAATAAGAGGGGACAGGAGGGAGGGAAACCCAGACTGCAACAGTGAAGACACTCTAACATCTACATTTATGGTAGGTGTACACAACTGTACTATGTTCATCGTGTTTCACTGTTGCATTCATAACTGTAGGGTAGAATCCCAAAGCAGAATGAAAGGGAGGTGGTCATAAAGTAGAAGGGGTGGCTAAAAGGCCCTGCAAGACTGCAGAAGCAAAGCCTGCCCTAGACTTAGAGTAGAGAGGTAGACTGTAGTGCTTTGAAAAAGTATGCACTGAACTCCAAGTTGCAGCTTCCAAAATGTCTTTGGTAGGAACTCCCCTGAGGAAGGCAGCAAAAGTGGCAGCAGCTCTGGTGGAATGAGTCCGTATACTCCCTGGGATTTGCTTTCCATGGTGTGAATAACAAAATATGATTCCATGAGCAATCCATTTAGAAATGGTCTGTTTTGAAAGGGCTTTACCTTGGGAACTTGAAACATAAGAAACAAACAATTGCTCTGATTTTCTGATGTCCTTGGTTCTGTACAGGTAAAAACGTAGTAGTCTGTGTACATCCAAGGAATGCAAGACCCTTTCCCCTTTATTTTGAGGAGTGTGGAAAAAAGTTAGCAAGTGGATAGTTTGATTTAAAGCCACTTTGGAAACCACCTTAGGCATGAATGTAGGATTCGTCCTCAAAGACACCCTGTCTTGATGAAAAATAATATAAGGTTCCACAGCCATAAGAGCTTGCAACTCTGAAACTCTCCTGGCAGAGGTCAGGGCTAACAGGATGGCTGTTTTCCAAGATAAAAACTTGGAGTCAGAAGAGGCAGCAGGCTCAAAAGGAGGCAAGGTGAGCTTTTCCAAAACATAGTTGAGATCCCAAGCAGGAATGGGAGGAGATCTAGGAGGTCTTAAGTTCTTAGCTCCTCTGAGAAACTGTCTCATGAGCTGGTGGGAAAAGATTGGAGGGTCTGTATTATAATGAGCGGAAATAGCAGAGGCATGTATCTTAATGGAAGAGAAAGAGAGACCCTTGTGTAAGAGATCTGTCAGGCAAAGTAAAATCAAAGGAATGTTCGGAAGAAGAGGATCAAAATCCTGAGCCTGCATCCAGGAACAAAATCTTTTCCATTTTCCTGCATAAGATTTTCTAGTGCTAGGACGTCTGGCTTCTAAAATGACATCCATAACCTGCTTTGGTAGGAGAGAAGGAATCAAAGGCCCTGGATTAACCAGGCCGCCAGGCTGAGAGTGCTGACATGGGAGTGTAGAACCTGACCCTGATGTTGGGACAGAAGGGTCGGAATCTGTGGTAAGACCCAAGGGGGCTCCAGACATAGGTTTTTCAGAGTGGGGTACCAAAAAGTACAGTTTTGTACCTACCATAAATGTAGATGTTCGAGGATCCCCATTGCTGCAGTCCTTACTATTGGGTATAGTCCGCGTCCAGTCGGCCCGAATACCAGAGTATAAGGCTGACGTCGGTCAGGGCGCATTAGACTGACGTCAGTACGTCAGGGTACTAATGCGCATGACCGACGTCATATCCTCAGTCTTTTCTTGCCCCAGATGTCAGAAGACCCTAAAAAGACAAGGCCCAAAATACCTGCACCCAAAAATATGTACAATATATACAAGAATATATACAAAAATATAAGCATGTAACCTCACCTACACAACCACCCCTAAACACAGAGGGAAGGAGGGAGGGTTGGACTGCAGCAATGGGGATCCTCGAACATCTACATTTATGGTAGGTACAAAACTGTACTATGTTCTTCGTTCCCCATTGCTGCAGTCCTTACTATTGGGTAGAATCCCAAAGCAGAGGTAAGGGAGGCTGGCAAATCATAAAGAAGCAGGAGCTGACAACATGCCTTGCAAAACAGCTGTGGCAAAACCAGCCCTAGACTTAGAGTAGATAGGAAGGTGATAATGCTTAGAGAAAGTATGCACTGAACTCCAAGTAGCTGCTTCCAAAATATCCTTAGTTGCCACCCCTTAGAAATGCTGTTGAAGTGGCAGTAGCCCTAGTGGAATGAGGCCTAATCCCAGCTGGAATCTCCTTGCCATGATGGGAATAACAAAATGCAATGCAAAAGCCAATCCACCTAGAAATAGTTTGTTTTGACACAGGCTTGCCCTGTGAACTCAAAGCAAAAGAAACAAACAACTGCTGAGACTGCCTGAAATCCTTAGTCCTGCTTAAATAATAACGCAATTGCCTGTGTACATCTAAAGTGTGCAAAATCTTTTCCCTTTATTTTGGGGGTCTGCATAAAAGTAGGCAAATGAATAGTTTGGTTTAAAGCCACACTAGAAACCACCTTAGGCATAAAGGAAGGATTAGTACGTAATGATACCCTATCCTTATGGAAAATCAAAAGGGCTCTACTGCCATAAGGGCCTGCAACTCAGACACCCTTCTTGCAGAAGTAATAGCCAACAGAAAAGCAGTCTTCCATGACAAGTATTTCAATTCAGCAGTAGCCGCAGGCTCAAAAGGTTGTAGAGTAAGTTTTTCCAACACAAAATTGAGATCCCAAGCAGGAGTAGGAGCTCTACGTGGAGGTCTTATATTCTTTGCCCCTCTAAGAAACTGCTTGAACAAAGGATGCGAAAACAATGGTGGGTCACAATCATAGTGAGCTGAAATTGCTGCAGCATGAATCTTAATGGAAGAGAAGGACAAACCTTTGTCCAATAACTCAGTAAGATATTGAAGAGCCACACTCAAATTAGGCTCAGAAACCTGCAAATTCTTTGCTGTACTCCAAAATAAAAATCTCTTCCATTTTTCTGCGTACACTTTCCTTGTACTAGGCCTTCTAGCTTCCATAATCACATTTAAAACTTGTTGAGGAAGTTGAGACCTGCTGTGTTTCAACACAGAATATGCCAGGCTGTTAGATGAAGAGAGTGAAGCTTGACATTGAGCAGATGACCATCCTTCTGAGATAACAGATGAGGAATCAGAGGTAAAGGCCATGGAGGCTTCCTTACCAGACTCCGTAGTAGTGGGTACCAGTGTTGCCGAGGCCAATCTGGAGCTATCAAAATCATCCTTGGCCTGTCTTGTCTGACCTTTAATAGTACCTTTGGTAGAAGAGGCAGAGGAGGAAAGGCATACACATGAAGGTTTTTCCAACTGAAAGACAGAGCATCCACTTTCCAAGCTGTGTGATGAAACCCCTTTGTGCAATACTGTGGCAGCTGGTGGTTTAGTGGAGAAGCGAACAGATCTATGTCTGGAGTTCCCCATGACACTGTCAATTTTCGAAATACATGATGATCCAGTTTCCACTGTGGGGATCCATGATTTGTCTGCTTAACACATCTGCTAAGGAGTTCTGTGCTCCCGGCAGAAACCTTGCCTGAAGAGTTAGTTGCAAGCTTAGCAGTCTCCCATAAAATCATTGCTTGCCTGCATAGAGGATAAGAATGTGTTCCCCCTTGCTTGTTGATGTACCACATGACAGTTGTGTTGTCTGTTAGAATCAACACCTGCCCTGGAAGAAGCAACTCCTTGAAAGCCATTAATGCAAACTGGACTGCTAACATCTCCTTCATGTTGATATGTAGATGCTGTAGTCTGGCAGGCCACTTGTCTTGTATCCACTTTCCATTTAGATGAGCTCCCCAAGCAATGTCCGAGGCATCTGTCGTTAAAATCTGACTCGCCTCTGGCCGGGTCACAGAGAGTCCCTTGTTTAGGTGACATTCCTGAGCCCACCACAAAAATTCTTTTTGAAGGCAAGGTATTATTTGAATGACAGTGTCCAAATCCTGGCAGTGCTGTGTCCATACAGTTTTGAGATACCATTGTAGCTTCCTCATATGCAGTTTGGCATTGGGAAGCACCAGAATACAAGATGCCATGAACCCTAATGCTTGAAGGACTGTCCTTGCAGTCAGCACGGACTGATGAGATAGTTGATGGAAGTAAAGTGATAGACTCTTTTGTTTGTCCGGGTTAAAAGGCCATCTGGGCTGCTGTATTCAGTCTCACACCCAGAAAGCACATGTCTTGAGAGGGTACTAGACTGGACTTTATTTCGTTCACAGAATACCCTAGGCATCTTAGCACTGCTATAACATATTCCAGATGCTGTAGAAGGTCTTCCTTTTCTTGAGCCAGAATCAGGCAGTCGTCCAAGTAAGGATAGATTTGAATTCCTTGAAGCCTGAAGTAAGCTATCACTGGAGCCAGAACCTTTGTGAATACTCTGGGCAGTAGATAAGCCAAAGGGCAATGCAGAGAACTGATAATGAGAATTTCCAGCTCGAAACCGCAGATACTTCCTGCAACTTAGCCTTATAGGCACATGAAGGTAAGCTTCCTTGAGATCTAAAGTTACCATCCAGTGATCTTTGCCCAGCAGAGGTAAAAGCTGTTGTAACGTCAACATCTTGAACTTGGGAATGTCCAGAAAAGTGTTGAGGAGAGATAAATCCAAAATTGGTCTCCACGTGTTCCCCTTCTTTGGTACTAGGAACAGGCGAGAATAAAATCCTAGGCCCCTTTCTGATACAGGGACTGGTTGAATGGCCCCCATCTGGAGCAACTGAGAAACTTGCTTGTGAGCCTCTTTTCTTTGTGGAGGAGGAACGTCTGGCATGCCTTTGAAAGGGGGCATTGTATGGAAATAAAATCTGTAACCGTGGTGAATGATATCCAACACCCATTTGTCTTGAGTAATTAAATCCCAATTTTCTTTGAAAAGAGACAGTCTTCCTCCCAAAGGAGCTGCCAGGCGAGAATCTACTGGCAGCTGAAAAGACAGGTCATTGGGTCTGTTTACGAAAGGACTGACCCCTGCCCTCACCAGAAGTCTGAGCAGGTGAACTCCCTGTTCTAGGCCTAAAAGAACCTTGAGCCCTGCCCCTACCACGTCTAGACCTACCCCTAGACTGGGAATCATAAGCAGGATATGTCCACCCCTTAGCAGGCCAATTTCTACTAAACTTGGATGGCTGCACCTGCAAAAAATCTTTAACAGTTTGCATAGACTTAGCTTTGTCCTCCATTTTCTTTAAAACTGCTTCCACAGGCGATCCAAACAACACATCAGACTGTAAAGGAGCATCCAAAATCCTTGTCTTAACATGCTCAGCTAAATTCTGCTCCCTCAACCAGGCATGCCTGCGAAGAACAGAACTAGTAGCAGCCACCCTCGAGGAGGCCTGTACAGCATCAAAACCACATTGCAAAGAATGCTTACCCACTTGTTCAGACACATGAACCAAATCCAGCAACTCTTTACACTCAATACCTTCCGCCAAAGCATCCACCTTAGATTTCAATTGTGAAAGGAGATAATTCTGATATTTTAGCATGTGAAACTGACAATTCAACGCTCTCATGGCTAGAGTGGAAGAAGTATACACTTTCTTTCCCCACCTATCCAAAGCCCTTGCCTCTTTATCAGTGGGAACAGGATTTTTAACCACAGAAGCCTTAACACCTTTAGGCCCTTGAGAAATAGTTTCTGGGTCCGCCCTAGGACTCTTAAACAAATACTTATGAGCTTGGGCACCCTATAATACCCATCAGGCTTAACAGGAGCAGGAGGCAAAGAGTCAGGGTTCAGGGAAGCCTCTGCAAAACATCTTCCACCACATTCAACACAGGAGGAATAGCTAAGGGCCTATGCTGGGGTAAAACAAGAATTCCCTAAGCCTTTTCCTGGAATCAGAGTAATCCTGGCCTTCCCATTTAAAGTGCTCCCTCATGGAATGCAGAGTCTCTGAAAATGAGAAATCCTCAGGAGGAGAAGCTGTAGGAGTGGAATCATCCACATCAGAATCAGAATAAGTAGGATACTCCTGCAAGTCTTCCAGAAGACTCTGAAGCCTCTGAACACTGTTCAAAACTATCAAACTCGGTTCCACCCTAGGCCTCTTATCAGGAGGGGGCATAGAACCTCTAATCATAGTAATCAAATCTTCTGCCATTTTAAGCATATGTTTCTTAGGCACAGAACCCGAAATGCTAGGAGAAGCCCCCACTGAAGCTGAACTTGGCCTACCTCTCAAAGAAGTTTTGGCAACAGAAGGAGAGGCTCTAACTACCTTGGGAAGAGAGGGAAGAACAGTTACCTGAGAAGCCCCCTCAGCCTGGCCTACCTCCTGAGAAGGCACATCCTGTAACAGCAAAGTTTCTGCCTGAGACTCCATGGAAACTCCTGGCAAAACCTCTGGCTCCACTGAGCCTTCTAAAGAACCGACGTCCGGGACTGCCGGTTCATCAACCCTAGGCTTCGCTGTTTTGTCCTTGCGCTTCTTGGAAGCGGGCCGGAGCATCCGGCGGCATTTTATAATTGCAACGCTTCCCAAACACTAACCTGGCACAGTCTAACCTCCTCTTAATAGTGCGTTTGTTAAACCTAGCACAAGAGCGGCAACCAACAACGTCGTGCTCAGGCCCTAAACAAGGTATACACAAGGTATGGTAATCCCTATGAGGTATCTGTTTCCCACAAGAAATACAGTTATTCACTTTTTCTGACATCCGGTTAAATACTGAGGCAAGAAATAACCAAAATGTTCCCCAACGGGGTACTTAGCCAACTCTGTTTCGGTCAGAAACTCCGGTTTCGGAAATATTTCAGAACGCCAACCTGCACTCGCAAAACTGCTTCTGCATCGGACCATGCGGCAAAAAAGACTGGGGATATGACGTCGGTCATGCGCATTAGTACCCTGACGTACTGACGTCAGTCTAATGCGCCCTGACCGACGTCAGCCTTATACTCTGGTATTTGGGCCGACTGGACGCGGACTATACCCAATAGTAAGGACTGCAGCAATGGGGAACGAAGAACATCTGTCGAGGACAATTTGGGGCCAACAAGATTATCATCTTGGGCTTGTCCTGTTTGATCTTTAATAATACCAGTGGAAGAAGAGGAAGAGGCGGAAAGGCATATCCCAAGAGGTTTCTCCAACTGAATGATAGTGCATCCACTTTCCAAGCTTGTTCGTGGAAAGTCCTGGTGCAAAAATTCTGTAGCTGATGATTGAGATGGGATGCAAAGAGGTCTCTGTGAGGACATCCCCAGACTGCTGTTATCATCCTGAATATTTCGGTGTCCAGCATCCATTCGTGTGGATCCGAAAGGTTTCTGCTCAGACCGTCTGCTAGGAAGTTTTGCTTCCCTGGTAGAAACTGAGCTTGAAGGTCCAGATTGCAAGCTAGAGCTGTGTTCCATAGATCCATGGCTAGTCTGCAAAGGGGGTAGGAATGAGATCCCCCTTGCTTGTTTATGTACCACATAACTGTGGTGTTGTCTGTCCGTATCAGTAGTTGTCCTGGTTGTAGAAGATTCCTGAAGGCCATTAGAGCTTTCTGAACGGCTAACATTTCCTTTAAATTGATATGCAGGTGCTTCTGATCCTTTGTCCAAAGGCCCTGCAGACAGTTGCCCTGAAAATGGGCTCCCCAAGCATAATCCGAGGCGTCCGTGGTTAGAATCTGAGTGGCAGGAGGCAGACAGAAGGGTTTCCCTTTGTTTAGAGTACATGCCTTGGACCACCAAAGGAATTCTTTTTGAAGACAAGGCAGGACGGAGATCAGTAAGTCTAAACTGTGGCAATGCTGAGACCATACACTTTTTAGGTACCACTGTATTTTCCTCATGTGTAGTCTTGCATATGGTACGAGAAGGATGCAGGAGGCCATGTAACCCAAAGCCTGCAGGAATCTCCTTGCAGATAGCCGAGTTAAAGTTGCCAAGGTTTTGAAAGTTGAAGCCAGCAGAAACTGTTTTTCGTATGTCAGAAATGCCATCTGGGTTGTTGTGTTTAAAGAAGCACCCAGAAAAATTATCTGTTGTGAGGGTGTCAAATTTGACTTTATGTTTACAGTGAATCCCAGGAACTTGAGGAGATCCTGAACAAACCATAGATGCTGGAGTAAGACCTCCTTGCTGTCTGTCTGAATAAGACAGTCATCCAGATGAGGGTAAATTTGAATTCCCTCGAGTCTGCAGTAAGCTACTACTGGAGCCAGGCATTTGGTGAAAACCCTGGGCGCAGTAGACAATCCAAAGGGCAGCGCAGAGAATTGAAAGTGCCTCGATCCGGCCTTGAACCTGAGGTATTTTCTGCGTTCCTGCCTGATGGGAATGTGTAAGTATGCCTCCTTTAAATCCAAAGTTACCATCCATGCATTTTTGGACAGCATTGGAAGTAGCTGCTGTAGAGTAAGCACCTTGAATTTTAGAATCTCTAGAAAGGTGTTCAAGACTGACAGATCCAGAATTGGTCTCCATGAGTTTTGCTTCCTGGGGACTAGAAAGAGCCTTGAGTAAAAACCTTGTTCCATCTCTGAAAGTGGAACTAGTTCTATGGCTTTCATAGCCAAGAGAGCTTCCACCTGGTTTAAGGCCTCTGTCCATTGATGTTTTGGAAGGTCTGGCCATCCGCTTGGCCTTGGCAGGGTATGAAAATGGAATTTGTAACCTCTTGAAACCACATCCAGAACCCACTTGTCTTGGGTTATACGAGTTCAATTTCGATGAAAAAGAGAAAGTTTTCCTCCGAGGGGGGCTTCCAGGCAAGAAGTTCCTGCAGCCCAACAGAGGGAGTCATTGAGTCTGTTTCCTATGAGTTTGTGACCTGTCCTCTTCTCCCCTAGGGGTGGAAGCAGTCCACTGTCTTGGTCTATAAGAAGCTTGTGTTTGAGGCCTTCCTCGGGAGCGTCTATATCTACCCCTCTGAGGCCTGTCTGAATTGGGAAAGGACCAATTTTTTGTAGGCCAATTCCTGCTAAATCTGGGTGGCTGTACTTGTAAGAAATCTTTAACTGTTTGCATGGATTTCGCCTTGTCCTCCATCTTTTTAATCACCTCTTCAGCTTTTGATCCAAACAAAACATGCTGAACAGGAGCATCCAATAATTTAGCTTTTACTTGTTCTGGCAAATTTTGTTCCTTTAACCATGCATGCCTTCTAATAACTGTGCCAGAGGCAGCAGCCCTACAAGAAGCCTCCAAGGCATCAAATCAACAGTGTAAACCATGCTTCCCAACTTGTTCAGTGGCATGCAGTAAGTCATGTAATTCCTTATCTGCACAGGCAGAAATGGAAGTAAGCTTTTGTTTTAAAACAGACAAGAGAAATTGCTGGTACTTCAGCATATGAAACTGACAGTTTTAAAGCCCTAATAGATAAAGTAGCAGAAGTGTACACTTTTTTGCCCCATCTTTCTAAAGATCTAGAATCCTTCTCAGTGGGAATGGGGTTTTTAGCAGAAGCGGCCTTAACTCCCTTAGGACCCTGAGAAATGGTTTCAGGGACAGCAGTAGGGTTCTTGTATAAAAACTGGTGGGAATCAGGAACCCTGTAATATCTATCAGGCTTAACAGGAGCAGGAAGAAAAGAGTCAGGGTTTAAGTTAGCCTCCGAAAAAGCATCATCCACAATAGCCAGGGGTCTATGTTGGGGAAGAAGAAGAAAATGCCTTAGTCTTTTCTTAGATTCCGAATACTCCTGTCCTTCCCAGTGGAAATGTTCCCTCATTTCATGCAAAGTTTCCCCAAAAGAGAAATCCTCAGGGGGAGAAGCTGAAGGAATGGATTCCTCAGCATCAGAATCCTCATAAGGAGGGAAAGAATATTCCTGGTGAGAAGAAGAAACTGAAGGAACAGAAGCCTGATCAGAGGAATCATAATAAACTTCCTGCCTTGGCCTTTTATCTGGAGGGGGATGTGAACCCCTAATCATAGTAAGTAAATCCTCGCCATCTTAAGTAACTGTTTCTGTGACTTGGGAGCGGGTTCAGAAGAGGCCTGTGTTGCAGTCTGATTTGGAAGGAGTCTTTGCCTTTGTCTTTGGCTTTGCCTTTATTAGAAGCTGAGTAGGCCTGAAAACCCCTTCGGAAGCCGGTACCTGCACAGCGGCTCCGGACCCATCCGAAGGAGCATTGTCCGAAGGTCCTGCAATAGAAATATTCAAAGGCCTAGTTGGCTCCTTGTGGGAGTCCGTTTCGGCCATCTGTTCCGAAATGGCCGACGACAGGGGCTGCAAAAGCACCTCACTGACGACTGCCGTACCTGAAGCTGGCTCCGCTTGTGCGATATAGTCAGATTTGGACCTCGGAGGCCTGTCTTTGTCCTTGCGTCGTTTGTGAACTCCTGTAGCCGGAATCGTATCAGACGACATTTTGTAGTTAAAACGCCTACCGAAGTAATGAAATGCAAAATCGTACCTTCGTTTAATTGTACGTTGATTGAATCTAGCACAAAACCGACAACTAGCTACGTCGTGGTCAGGGCCTAAGCAAGGAATACAGTAAGAATGAAAATCCTTATGGAGGTATTTGCTTCCCACATGAAATACAATTAACTTTTTCTGACATCGGACTGGAGCAAGAAAAAGTTTCCCCAACGGGGTACTTAGCTTTGAAAAAATTGTCAGGAGTCAGCCGACCGGCACTTGCAAACTGCTATCACCGCACGGCAAGAAAGACTGGAGAACATGGCGTCGGCTGTCAGCTTTGTACTCCTGGCACTCTGACGTCAGGGAGCATGGTTGAACAGCTGACGCCGGACCCAGACTTTGGGATTCTGGCCGACCGAGGACTGCCTGCTGGCAGGGGAGAACCCTACAGTCATGACTGCAACAGTGAAACACGATGAACATCCCTGTCCTTATGAAAAACCAAGTATGGAGGACGAACAGATAGCACCTGAAGTTCGGAGACACGTCTGGCTGAACTAATAGCTACCAGAAAGAGCGTCTTCCAAGATAGAAACTTGATAGAGCAGGATGCTGCTGGTTCAAAAGGGAGCAGAATTAAGGAGGTTAGGACTAAATTAAGGTCCCAAGGAGAAGGGGATCTCTCACTGGAGGCCTAAGAAGAGTTGTCCCTCTCAAAAAAGCTTTACAGAGCTTATGAAACAATGTTAGAGTTCGAAAAACTAACATGAAAGTTAGAAACAGCCACCATTTGTACCCTGATTGTAGAAGCGGACCCGGAGTGAAACAGCTGTGCTAGGAATTCCAGGATTTTGTAGAATGGGGCTGAAAAGGGATCTACATTCCTAGCCTTTGCCAAGCAAGAAAAACGTTTCCATTTGCTAGCATAAGTTTTCCTCGTTGTAGACTTGTGAGAGGAAACGATGATGTCACGGACTGCTGGGGAAATGCTGGGAAGCCTGGCTAAAGGTTGGAAGGGGAGCAACCAAGCTGTGAGCTGGAGAGTTTTGAGGGATTGATGCAACCCGACTGACTGATGAACCAGGAGGTCTAGAATTGGGTCCAGAGTTGATCGGGAAGGTAACTGTGCAGGAACAGGAACCGTATCTGTCAAGGTCAGTAGGGAGCAAGGAGGATCATTTTGCAACCCAACGATATTGCTTTCTGTATAAGTTTGGGTATCAGGGGGAAAGAAGGAAAGGCATAAAGAAGTCCCTTGGGCCAATCATGGACTACAGCGTCTCTGGGTGTGTGACCCGGAAGCGGAAGGGAGAAGTAGTTGCTGCATTTACTGTTGAAGGGGGTGGCAAAGATCGCAGAAAGGTTGTCCCCATTTGCGGAAAACAAGATTCGCAACTTCCTGATTCAGAGACCACTCGTGAGGCATGAGAATAGCTCTGCTGAGCCTGTCCGCTATGACGTTGGATCTCCCGGGGATGTGCGTCGCAATCAGAAAACATTGGGAGGAAATCTCCCACTGCCAAAGTCTGAGTGCTTCTCAACACAGGGGGTAGGACCTGGTTCCGCCCTGCTTGTTGATGTACCACACCACTGACATGTTGTTCGTTTGAACAGCAATGGTCCCAGAAAGAAGAGAGTCTTGAAGGGCTTGCAATGCCAGGAGCAAGGCTCTCATTTCCAGGACATTTATGTGCAGATGGTACTCGTGAGGTTGCCACGTGCCTTGGACTGTCCTACCCAGATAATGCCCCCCCACTCTATCAGGGAGGCGTCTGTAGTCACTGTGGCTACCGAAGGGGGTTGTATGAAAGGTCTGCCCTGAGTAACTAGTGGGGAGACCATACACCAAGAAAGATGCCTTTTGCATGCATCCGTGATCATGATCATGCAAGTCATAGGTAGCTCTTGGAAAGACCACTGCGTAAACAGAAGCCACTGAAGAATTCTCATATGAAAGCACACCAGTGGGATTAGGAGAATGGCTGCTGCCATGGAACCCAGAGTTTGAAGGACGTAACTGACTTGGATCCTTTTGCTCTGCATCAGAACCTGTACCTGCTGACGGATTGCGGACACCCTTTCTAGTGGTAGTCTTGCAAACATATCCCTTGAGTCTAAGTCTGCTCCTATGTAAGATGCAGATTTTTTGAAATTTATTGTAATGCCGAGCTGGGAGCAGATTGTGACTGTGTAGTCCCGTGCTTGTATGAATTGATGCCTGGTGGTAGCAGTAAGGAGCCAGTAGTCTAGATACGGAAACACCTGGAATCCTTGATGCCTCAGGTGAGTTGTGACCACTGCCATACATTTGGTGAACACCCTGGGGGCTGTGGTGAGACCAAAGGGCAGAGCACTGAATTGATAATGACTGGCCCCCAGCCGGAAGCGAAGATATCTCCTGGAGCGCCTGTCCATCTTTATATGGTAGTACGCGTCCTGAAGATCTATCGAGCACATCCAATTGTCCTGACCCAGAATGGGTACAATGGACTGTAGCGTGACCATCCGAAACTTTGTTCTTTGCACAGACCTGTTTAGTCTGCTGAGACCCAGAATCGGTCTCCAGTCCCCAGTCTTTTTTGGTACTAAAAAGAACCTTGAGTAAGTTCGGGATCCGTACTGGTATGCCGGGACTTCCTGGATGGCTCTTTTTTTCTAGCAGTTTTGAAACTTCCATTACTGCTTGCTCCTTCAGATTGGGTGGAACATCTGGAAGGGTCTTCCTTGACTGTAAAGGGGGTTGATGGAAGGGAATTTTGTAACCTCCAGATATAACGGACCGTACGAATCTGTCTTGCCAGGCTTTTGAGTACAGTGAAAGTCTTCCCCCGACCGTCTCCAGAATTGAGCAGCCGGGCAACCCTTCAGGGATGCTGGAAGGGCTCAGAGAAGGATTCTCTGTTGCCCTGGTTCTGCGGACCCCCTCTGCCATGAGGGCGGCATCTATTATTGTTTCACCCTCTGCCTCTGGAAGAAAAATCACTACGTGCATCAGGCAAGGCTCCCTGAGATTTACGGAACCACATCTTCCCACTCTTTTGACCCTTGTGGTAAGGTCTAGAGGGAGTGGAAAAACGGACTCCCACAGCAGAGAGTCTTGCCTTCTTGCTCACACCTAATCAAAGTGTCTTTCACCTGTGGTCCAAAAAGAAAGGAACCATCAAAGGGAGTGTTGGTGAAGGACGCTCAAAAGGGTTCCGCAAAGTTACACAGCCGCATCCACGCGTGCCTCCTAAGGGCTACCCTGGTACCAGCGGTTCTACTCGCCCCATCGGCTGCATAGGAAATGAGCCTCATGGAGGAGTTAACAGAATTAAGCGTCGCTAGCTGGGAAGCTTCCTTGGCTTGTGCTCCCTCAGCTGTTGGATCTTGGAGGGTATCTCCGAGCTCTTTAAGGAGATCCCTTTGAAGTCGGGTAAAATGACACAGGCAGTTCAGTGACCTCATAGAGAAGGTCGCTGAAGCAAACATTCGCTTCCCATATCTGTCCATCATCCTAGACTCCTTGTTAGGGGGATGGACAGACTAAGAGGTCTCCGCTAAACTCTTTTTTGGTGGCTGCTGCAACCACCATTGCATCAACAGGGACAGCTTTCGAAAGGAACTGCTTATCCTGGGGTGCTCTAATGAATTTACTAGGTCTCCTCAGAGTTGGTTCCACTGTATCCGGAGCTGACCAAGCCTTTCAAGCCACCACTGTCATAAGTGGATCGAAAGGCGGAGACCCCCAGGAGGTGGAAGGTCGGGAACCGAAGGCATCCAGAAATACAGACTCATCCTCAGTAGGGGCTAGTGGATTCCAGTTCCCCCTCTGCTTAAACATTTCTAGGATGTCCGAGAAGGAAACCTCTTCAGAGGGGGGATCTTGGGGACCCTTCCGAACCATCAATCTCTATCAGAAGTGGCAAACTCTGGGGAGTCCGTGCTTCCTCTTACACTTTTTCTTCCAAGGGGGCTTTTCTGAGTGATCAGAAAAGGCCTCATAAGAGGAGGAAACACCCAATGGGGTGTCCTGGAGCATCGGTTCCCTACGCTTAGGGTCTGGAAGAGGAGCAGAGGTTGGCATAGGCACTACAGGGGATGGAGCCGGTGGGGCTGATGGTCGAGCTGACTCAGGGGACAGCACACTCCACATGACATCGAAGGCAGCCCTGCCACGATGCAGAGAAAGCTCCGGTTCTGAAGAAATAGGAATCTTTCTCTGCACCGAGGGAATGGCTCTGAGGCCGATGTAGGAGCCGAGCTCACCTGCGCCGAAGCTCCGAGGGGGAGAATGGGGTCGGACAAGGGTCCAATGCCACTCACCCCCTCGGAGCAGACGAGGGAGCCCCAACGCCCAGATCCCTCGATGGAAGGTTCCACAGAGGGAGTCGGAACCGATGGAGATAGAGTTATCGGAGCCAACCGTTCCACTACTCGAACCCCAACGAACTCTGGCTCCGAACTCATTGGAGTCAGAGGAGGAACATCGAGAGTAGTGGATGGAGCAAATACCTATTGAGGTGGGCTGGACAACAATTTAGCTAGTGCCTGCGACTTTAGCAACCTACTGACCACTCTCCACATCATAATCAGACAGTCGAAGATAGAGAGGAGTGAGAGGATCGGTGACTACGCTCGCTCTGAAGTAAAGGAGACCGAGGAGCCGAATGCACAGACTCTAGTGAAGGAGACCGAAGCCTCTGATGGAGCAGACGGAGAGATAGTCTTGGTGCCAGCCGGAACAGACATAGAAGGTAAATCCTGAACCGAAGACGGCTCCGAACTAGGAGCCGACGGCTTAGTGGATTTATGGGATTTCACAGGCTGCGAGCTCTTGGCCGGTGAATCCTGGGGTTTTAAAAGACCCCTAAGAATCAGCTTATTCTTATGCTCCTGCAGGACTCGTGGACTAAAGGCAGTCCTGCAGGTACACAGCGTCTAAACAGACACAACCTTGGATTCCTTTGACATTCTTAACAGTAGAAAGAAAACCAATTATAACAATAACAAGAAGCAATATACAGTCAACAAAAAATACACCTACTAGAAAGACTATAGCTAAAGATTTTTTTTAAAAGATAACAGGAAAGCCTCTAATTGAAACAGCTAGCCTATAAGAAAAAAGCAGAAGGAAAGCCTCTAACTTAAACGGCTAACCTGACAAGAAGAGGTAGGGGGGTAGAGGAGAACTCTCCAAGTTAAACGAGTTCTACAAAAAGGAGGGATACTATAAGCTAAACAATTATCACAGAAACAAAACTATCGCTAATAATAAAATATTAGAAAAGTTAAATTCTAGTGAAAAAGTCACACAAAAAACTCTATACAAGCCGGAGCCAGAAAAACAACACCTCGCAGCTGAAGCGGCAAACGAGATCTGGGTAGCCATCGCTAGGCATTATAGGATAAGGGGTAGCCTCAAGCCAGTAAACAACCCTCGAGCTACAGAAGATGGCAGAGTCGGAGACTAGGATAGTCTCTGATCCCAACCAGCAAGAACGAAGGCGAGACAGACAACTTAACATTAACCATTGCCACGCACTATTGTATGGGCATGTAGCCTGTGGAGAGGCTGAGGTAGGAATGCTTAATTAGGTGGGGGGCAGGACGTCTTGTACAGTTTGTAAGATGCAGTCTGGGTCAACATCTGCCTCCATTGATGCTGTGTTCTGCTGTTAAAGAGGGCCACTTCCACCTGTCTCTCTCGGAGGGTTGGGATACTGTACCTTTAGGGGAGTGTTGTGGGCTCTTTAGGGGGTGAAGTATGCACCGAATGTATCTGCAAGGATGTTGGCGATATCAATAGGGTCAGCATATTTTGCGCTATATTTCACTGGCACAGTGCAAATCTGTGTCACCACGTAGATCCTTGACATAGCCAAAGAAGGCTTAGTGGTGATCTTTCGAATCCTTGCGTATTCTCCTGCTGATGTTCGCCTTGGATGATGTCATGAGGGACCTACGTATCATACTAGTGGTCACGGATGTCTGCGGTTCGTGGGATTTGCTGTGTCTCTAGAACGCTGGCCTACGTCTGTATTATAGCCTGTTTATTGCAGAGGTCCATCAGACCTTGTCTAGGAGGAGCGACTCTTGATTTACCAGCAATCTGTGTAGGTGCTTATAGACTGCATTTGTAAATCTGTCTGTATCTTGAGCAGCGTTTCCCCTTAGCATGGGGGCTGTGAAAACCCCCACCCCTGTCACAAGTAGTGTAAATTTAGCTGTAGGAAAGGTATACACTGTGGTATCTGTGGGTGGGGGAAATGCTAGGTTGTGGAAACCGTGAATAGTTCATGGTCAGATCTAACCAGTGACTGGTTAACCTCCACTGTGGTGCACCTGCTGCCCATGTTGGTGATGACCACATCTAGTAGTTTCCACCCCATGTTAGGGAGGTTAGCACCTGATACAGGGCATATGAGGTGATGCATTCCAGGAAGCACTGGTCCTGGAAGTGAGTACTGGAGTACATTTCTCAGTTAATGGTATGGTAGATAACATCGACCAATGCCAGGGTGTGCGATAGGACTATCATGTTCTCCACTGTCTCCAGGTAGGTGGAGTGGAGGTCCTGGGTCATGGAGGGTGATCCGTAGCAGGCCACATTACACATTGCAGTTGTGGCTGATGTTAGCTGCACATGGATAATCACAGAGGTATCATGCTGCCCCACTAACCTGGAGGTGTAGGTATCCTTGATTAATATGGATACAGCTCCTCCATGTCCGTCAGTCCATGTTCTGTGGCTGAAATGTGTGTTATGGGCTGTAGTGCTGTGTGCTCTCAGGAGCCTTAAGACAAATTTCAGTTAATGCACAGATGTTGATGTCCATCCTGAGGAGTGCTGTGAGGGCATGCATGTTGTGATCACAACCCCTGGTGTTGAGTAGCATAAACCTAATTGAATCTGCTATTGTGCTGTTTACGGAGCTGGTATTCACCTTCGAGACTCTCCTAAATAAGGCACCATGAGGGCGCCAATAGCCTTGGCCAGTATTCCAAAGCCTAAGGCTGACACATAGGCCGGTATGGTATCATTGCATGCATGTTCCCCATCTGTGCTTGTTTTTCATCTCCCCTGTAGGTAACCTAGTGGTAAGCAATAAAAAGCCTTAAACTTATACAAGTCTTCCAGCTTCAAAGACAGGCTTTTGGAGTGACTAAGTATCAGTGTTCTGTATGTTTTTGCTGTACTCAACTGTTTCCTGACTACATGGTGAGTTCACACTGTATATTGTGATTACATGGTGAGTTCACACTGTATATTGTGATCTCAAGGTCTGTTTATTCACATATTATGGCAGTGATGGCCTGCATGTTAGAGGTTCACAGATAGCCTATCTGCCCAAGGGCAATTAGAAGCACAGCAACAGTGTGTTGGGCCTTCCCCGCACCACTGAAGTAGTAACTGAGCCTCTGCCAAGCATAGGCTATGAAGCAATTCCAGGTAAAGTTGCTGTAAGCTGTTGAAGACTGGGGTTGTGGAGGGTGATAGGGGCACAATGGATTTAAAGAGGGCATGTTAATGTAGCAATTCAACACGATTCAATTCCCCCAAAAGGTCTTGCAGCTATCAAACTGAACAGGCTCCCCCACCCCCTGGCTGTATGGTTCTGGGACACATGATCCCAGGGGTGTATAGTCTGTTACCCATTCACACAAGGTTTCCCTTGAAGTGGGTCAGTGAGGGGTTATGCCTAATGTTGTTAGGAATGTAATGTATTGTCTCACAGTACATTTGTTATATGTTGTTATTTCAAGAGTACGTGAAGCTCCGTGAGTTTCGGGGCTCCTGCCCTTTGCTTAGCCTAGCTTACACACAGAAATCATCTAAATAGGAAACAGGCGGAAGAAACATTAATGTCAACAGTGTAATGGTTACAGCATCCGCATAGTATCTGTGCATTCAAGGTAACAATCCCAATAAAGGCAGGGATGTTTATCATGTGCAAAAGTATACCTTAACCACAGCTTGCATATATGGGTAGTAATCGCCTGTATAATAAACATTTGAATCACCCATATAAACCCATGTGTGCAGGAGAGTACAGTCAACAGAGAATGTAATGTCATGTCAGCACATAGTGAGATGTTACATCACTGACAGGTATATATCCGGAGTAGTTAGTGGATGTGGCCGTGTTTGCATGCACAGGTTATACGTTACAATGTTTAACTGTTTAACCGCTGCTATAATGTCACACAAACACTTTTAAACATCCTTACAACTGCTTAAATGAGCCTTATTCTGCAGTAAAAAACATTCATAAAGCATCGCAGGTGTCAAACTCTGGACCATGCACACTAGAGTCATGGGACGTACCACTAAGCCATCCGAGGTGTACATATGTTTCATGGTCTTGAGACTACACCTCATACCATATGCATTTCACTGTAATGATCACAAATGGGACAGTGACTTTGTGTACATATGTACAGTACATTGTAATGTACTGTAGTTTGTGAACCAACACATTCCAGTCTACAGATGTATTATGGTTACAAACCAACATGAAATATAAATATATATATATATATATATATATATATATATATATATATATATATATATATAGACTACGGGCAAACATGCTCACAACCACGTAAATGTGCGTTATTCACACTTTCCCTACCAGCTACCACTGCCTACTCTGAGAGGTAAAACAACACCTTCCAGAGTAGAACCCACAACCATGTACTCCATCCTCAGAGTAACCCAGGACTATATGTATATATATATATATATATATATATATATATATATATATATATATATATATATATATATATATATATAAATTCTTCTGCTTTTACTGTACTTGTGTTTCTTCCTACTTTATTTTGCTTTTGCGTCATCTTAAAAGTTCTCAATTGTATTTATTACTGCTTGGTGTAACTCATTCTAAGCCTTTTAGTTTAAACACTTGGGCTTCAGACCAGTTGTTGTACATTGAGAGGGTTTTTGGTCTGCACTGTAGTGGCAGAACAGGTAGCTTACATCCTTCCAAGTTGGGAACTGCTGATTGAGGGCTCAGTGTCTGTTATTCTAAAAGTATATTAATTCTGGTTTAAGCACTTGGGCTTTCAGGCCAGTTATTTTACATTAAGAGGGTTCGTGGTCTGCACTCTTGAGGGAGGAGAGGCTGGACTCTGCCCTTCTGAGCTGGGAATTTCTGGTTGAAGGCTTATAGTGCATGCATATCTGAATTTCTTCTTACTGAAATTGGTACACCTTGTTTGCTGTAGCATAGACTAGATACAGGCCTGCTGAATCTAGCTTTGTTTGTATAACTTGAGCACTAATCCAGGCATTATTTAAAGTATTCAGCTGTATTTATTACTGCTTGGTAGTAACTTGGTTAAAGTGTAGCTATCATTCTAAGTCTTTTGGATTAAGCACTTGGGCTTCAGACCAATTGTTCTACATTAGGAAGGTTTGTGGCATGCACTGTGGTGGCAGGACAGGTAGCTTTCATCCTTCTAAGTTGGGATCTGCTGATTGAGAGCTCAGTGTCTGTTATTCTTAAAGTGTATTAGCTCTGGTTTAAGCACTTGGGCTTCAGGCCAGTTATTTTACATTAAGAAGGTTCGTGGTCTGCACTCTTGTGGGAGGAGAGGCTGGACTCTGCCCTTCTGAGCTGGGAATTTCTGGTTAAAGGTTTATAGTGCCTGAATATTTGAACTGTATCTTACTGAAATTGGTACACCTTGTTTGCTGTAGCATACACTAGATCCAGGCCTGCTGAATCTAGCTTTGTTTGTATGCTTGTTATTTCCCTGGCACGCTAATTCCACCTAAAACGCGGCTTCTCAGCGCTTCTGTGGATCCCTAGTGATATCTGCATTGCTTACTGTACTTATTTCCTTGCTTCGCTTGAAAGAAAGTTACTGTTTGTCGTTTTTGCATTTAAGTTAGCTGTAACACATTGCACTTGTTACCTGGCACTTGCTCACTAAAGCAATTATAAGTCAGCACTAAAAATTAAAAGCACTACACCCTCGCTCCCCATTGGCCCTTGTTTTCAATTATAAAGGAATTCCCAATATTATTCTAGCATGTCCAAAGGTCAGTTGTCAATCTCCTCTCCGGTCCAGCTGGTGAATATGGGAATCTTGAGGCAATGTTACAACTGCCTCATGTACACAGACAACCCTCTCCTCCTCCCAACAAATTCCAACACATGTGAGAGATGCAACCATATAGCCAAACTGGGGGCTAAGCTCTCTCAACTCAGTACTGGCATAACCAGTCAGGAGGAGAAGGAAACCACACTCACTACAATTCCAGTCTCACATAGACCTACCACGACAGTAAACCAAACACATAATCACACAAAAACATACTCGGAGGCTCTAAATAAAGATCTGCCTAAGCAGCAGAGACCTCCAAAGCAGACACCCAAGCAACCGCTACCCCAAAACAAAACACGTGCAACACATATCTCACAAAGCCAGTGTGCCGAACAGTCACAGTCCTTAAGGCTAAACAACACACCTGATACACTTGTAATAGGTGACTATCGTCAGGCACACTGACGTCCCGTTCACCAGGCTGAACAAGGAGAAGGTCACGGTGAGCAGCCTGTCTGGCGCTAGGATCCGCCACATAACACAAGCACTCAGGTCACTCCAAGGCAAGTACAAATATGACTCAGTCATTGTCCATGCTGGTGTGAATGACCTTAGACGTACCTCCCTGGACTACATGAAGAGACATAGAGGAGCTCTCTGAGCATGTACCCCAGGCTGGTATGACCCTGACCTTGAGTAGCATCTTACCCTCACAAAGAATGATGCCACAATATGAAGACAAGATAATCAATTTCAACAATTGGCTTAAGTATTGGTGTCATTCAAAGGGGATCCAATGCCTGTCAGCTTGGGATGATATGCACGACAAGCCACGATGCTTCGCTAGGGACGGCTTGCACTTGTCACCCCTGGGCTTTCGGATATTGGCAAAGGCTCTTGCTACCCCCATAGTGCCTTTTTTAGGCAAGGCTCAAAAGACAAACCCACCTCCATAGGTATCACAAGGGATAAGAAACTAAGAGTAATGCTACTCAACGCCAGAAGTCTAAACCTCAAGATGCACGCACTCTAAACTCTCCTTAGCATGGAGAACATCGATATCTGTGCAGTAACAGAAACCTGGTTCAGGACTCCCGAGAGCACCCCAGTACTACCAGGTTATACCTCATACCATGTTTTTCGGCCCCAAAACTTGGACCGAACCACAAAAGGAGGAGGAGTATCGATATTCAAAGATACCCACACCTCCAGGTTGGTGGTAAAGCACGAAGCATCAGAGACTATCCATGTGCAACTAACAGTGGGTAAAACTGCCTTCCAGTTTATAGCCTGCTACAGACCACCCTCCCAAACCCAGGAACCCCACTCGGCCTTCCTGAGAACACTGGAAAATATGAAGGTCTCTCCGAACACCATTATATTGGGCGACTTCAACTACCCAAACATAGATTGGGAGCATTACTCTAGCTCCAACACCCTTGCCCAAAGGCTCCTAGAATTCATAAACTCAAATGCTATGGAACAACTTGTTACCACTCCCACAAGAGGGGAAAACATACTGGACCTGATCATCACCAACATAGGGACTCTATGCTCCAGACCAGAAGTGTATCCCTCACTGGTAAGATCAGACCATAAACTGATCTCACTGGATATTCACATCCCGACCCCACCCCCTGCCCAGAAAACCACAGTGAAAAACTTCTCTAAAGCAAATTTCACACTCCTCAAAACAGAGGTAGAATCCTTCAAAGCCCCCGGGCCTGTAAAAAATACGGCCCAGACCGCAGAATCCTTTATAAATGCATTCTATGAATACCTTCAGGAATGCATGGGTCATGCAATCCCAAATAAAACCAAGACCCAATCCTCCAAAGACCCCAGTCATAAACAAACTATACAATAGAAGGAGGAAGCTACTACATGATAGAGCAAAATCCCAAAAAGGGAAGGCATCTCTGATCAGTATTAGCAAAAAACTAAGGGCACTCATAAAATCGTCAAAGGCCAGCTTTGAGAGAAAAATTGCACAGGACACTAAGGATAATCACAAGGCTTTCTTTAGTTATGTTAGGTGGGAATTCCCAGATATGCTCAGAATTAGTCCAAAATGACAAAAAATACACCGATCCCACAGACATTGCCAACATCCTAGCTGACAGGTTCAGCGCAAACTTCTCCCCACCCCTCCCCACCAAAAGGGCAAATATCTATCCCAGCAGAGTGCTGCCCCCCTGACATCTCAGATGCTCAGGTGGGAGCCCCCTCTCCAAAGCAAAAAACACAGCATCAATGGGACCACACGGTGTCCCAGGCTGCGTCCTACATGAACTCCAAGAGATAAACCCAAACATAAAACTACTGTTCAATCTCAGCCTTACTACAGGATATGTACCCAAAGAGTGGCGTACAGCAACAGTGGCCCCTCTCCACAAAGGTGGTGCCTCAACGGACCCTGGAAACTATCGCCCCATAAGCCTGACTAGCTTGGTCTGCAAAGCTATGGAAAGGATCATCATGGACCTCATAAATAAAGATATTGGGGACTTACAGACACTGGATCCTACCCAGTTCGGCTTTGTTAAGGGCAGATCCTGCCTCTTAAACCTGGTTGACTTCTTTGAAACAGTCACCAAGGCCATTGACGAAGGAAAGGTGGTCCACACAGCCTATCTGGACCTCACAAAAGCCTTCGATACAATACCCCACTCGGGCATTATAGATAAGCTCACCAGCTTAAATATAAACCCCTATGTCACTAGATGGGTTGCAAACTGGCTCAAGGACAGAACCCACATGGTTAGAATTGCTGGAGCCATGTCAGACTCCAAACCAGTTACAAGTGGCGTCCCACAAGGCTCAGTCCTGGGACCGCTCTTGTTTGGTATACATTTCTCGGAGGTACAGGCCAACATGAAGGACTGTGGCTGACCAAGTTCGCAGATGACTGCAACCTGGGCGCCATAATAGACTCTCCAGCCGACACAAGCATCCTCCAAAAGGGCCTCATAGAAACAGACAACTGGTGCCAGAGCCATGGCCTCAAGCTAAACACCAAAAAGTGTATAGTCATCCCCTTTGGCAAAAACAAAGTGCCCACAAATTACCACATAGGTGGTAATCCATTAAGTACTGAAGAAGTAATTAGTGACCTGGGGCCCCAAGTTGATAGCAATCTCTCATTTGACAACCACGTGGCCAAAGTGGTTAGAAAAACATTTTATATAGCCCACCTAATCATGAAGGGATTCACATCTAGATTAGGGGAGGTCATCGTGCCTCTTTACTCATCCCTCACCAGGCCCATAATAGAGTACAATGCCCCTTTTGGGATGTACCTTACCAAACACCTGCAGCAACTGGAAAGACTCCAAAAGTACCTCACCAAGAGGATCAAAGGGCTCAAACAGATGCCATATGCTGCCCGGTTAAAGAAACTCCAGCTCTACTCAGTGGCATACCGCCTGCTCAGAGGTGACCTGTGCCTGACGTATAAGGCCATGTCCAACCTGGAATTAAGGGACATGCTGCACCTCAAAAAATCCAAATCCCATCGAGCTACACGCTCGAGAGACTTGAACCTCAGCACTGAAATAAATAGGACATGCTGGAGGGACAGATTCATAACCCAGAAGCTCCCTTCACTATGGAATAAAATCCCAGTCCAGGTTAGGCAGAGTCCCTCATTGATTCTCTTCAAGAGGAGTCTTGATGAGTGGATGGGAGATCGTAGGTTTACCCCGGGTATCACTTCTGTGTCACTGTTAGACAGAGGCACAGTATACTAACCTCGAAAAAGGGCATACCAAAATTAATTTAAAATGGGTGGCGAAAGCCAAACACACTCTGGCTAGGCTTATAAATGCCCTAGGGCAGATAGATAGATATATAGGTTCGTACTAGGCTATCTCTATATCTATCTATATATATCTATATCTATCTATATATATCTATCTATATCTATATATCTATATCTATATATCTATATCTGCATACATACATACACACATACATGTCTGTAGACAGCATCCGAAGTGGTCATATCCAAGTATAACATGGACCATAGCAATCACACATTCTGCCTCCCCCCCCCCCAAACAATGGGAACATAACATATGAAGAGTATATGCCAAAACACTATTACAAATATGTTCTATGGACACGGTCACCAACACAACTGCAATGACTGCAAATATCCATGACAGAATTACACAGACAGCTTTCATTTTGAAAATCCTTATTACATTCCGATGTATTGCCAAAAGGATTCAAGGACGAACAGTACCTGCATGCTATACAGGAAGCATTTAATAGTGCCTTAATGAATCAGCCTGCAGTTACCATAGTATTAGTCCATTAAGGGATAGGTGTTCACATAGGGAAAGAACACCCACACACAGACATTGTATAAAGGGGGTCCTACACACTTGCATGTGCTATGTACACCCACAAACATCTACCCCACAACCAAAATAATTACATCAATACATACTGTCATACCATAACCAGTTATGCAACTACTGTACAACATCTGCTGAAGCCTTAACATACCTGGACACAGACAGACTAACATGGCCCTATGTGAAATAGTTGCCGTTATACAATTGAACAGCTGCTGATGTAACAGGGTTTGTATGAACTAATCCCGTTTCAGAGGGTTGCAAGGTTCGTACACCAGGACGTTTTACCGTGTACTGATTATTAGCACAGTATGATGCACAGTAACACCAAACTAAATATGTCTGGTAAGCACACTGTAAACCCCCTAACATTATATGCATAGCTATGCAGCCTTGAGCTGGTCAGACAACCTGGCCAGACTGAAACATATGCAGAAGTATTAGGTACAGACACTTTGCACAAGTAGCAATATTCAGAAATATAACAGCAGTACTCACATTTAGACCAACTCCTCTAGGCATTACACACAATATATTACTGTTCAACTCCATACAGCTGTTGCAACAGACTCCAAACAAAACTTCCACGCTGTCTTCCTCACAAGTAAGGCAAAGGGACAATGCCTAAGTGGAGTACTCAATTATACTCCACTGTAGCCATGGTATTGGCTAAGGCAGTAGCAGCGCAGCTGATGTGCATGTAATTAGCTACTTAGGAACACCAATTGGCCATTGGGATAGCACGTTACTGATCTACAACTATAAAAGGTTGCCTTGTCACACATTCAAACCATCTCTATCTACCTGCAGGACAGTACAAAACACTGAAAGACTAACCAAAAACGAGTATTACACTAGTTAATAACACCTCCGATTACTAAGACGGTATGTATAACATGTAGTATGTCTGTGTATGTAGTACCTGTATTGTAAGAATTAAAGTGTAGTCAATGCATACAGTGGAAATAGCTATCTTGTAGCAATATACTGTTGAGCAGGAGTAATGCTTGTAGTATTCTGTGTGTGTACTGCTGTAGGTCATACGGCACACTCTACATACACCACAAGGGATGATATGGGCTTAGAACCCACCAATTCACTTCCAGCCACTGTCAGTGTCAGGACAGTATGTGCTACAACAGGGGATAGTATATGTCGATATATTGTAACAGTCGACAAATGTATGTGTGTACAAGTAAGATGAACATGTTAAAGGTGGGCTTACCGTGCAAATATGGTGTGCATTGTGGGATATTGTGCCAATAACTGTGTAACGTATAATGTACAGTATTCTAGGCAGATCTGTATTCTATTCGACATAGCAGTTCTGTTAAGCAAACAGCAGTTATGTCTATTGGCAATTACAATACTCAGTGACAGGATACATAGCATTAGTATTCATTGACAGGTGAGCAGCATGATAGCAAAAATAATTGTAAGAGCCAGGTAACCATCCATGCACATAACACATATAATATCCACCTCTCTACTATCGTTTGCAAGCAATAACAACTGTGCATGTGTACATGTTATGCAAATGTGTAGTGACCCCTGTTACAGGGCTGGGCCAAATGGCTATGTGCACACCTACATAGAGTGAATATTGAGAGTACATACACACTGGTTCAACTACCAGGTTTGTGTAGCCCAACCTCTCATTGCCAACCTAACAGCCGCCTGCACATACTGTATGTAAGGTAGTGCACAGCACTGGTAATGAAACAGGTTGCATATCATCTTTAACTCCAATGTAACATCTGCAGTAGGAGTGTAAGATGTAGGAGACAGCTGCCCATGTGTAATAGCTGCATCATAAGTGATGGCTCACACTATGATTATATCCTGATCATTGATAGTGGCATCACAGCCTAATGATATATGACTGTTTGGAGAGTGGGTGTCTGTGCCCAACAGAGCTCATGGTCCTGGTGGATATGTGAGCATATACCCAGAGAAGGAAACAGACCCGTAGACACTTGCATCAATTGTAATCAACTAACAGGATGTGATGTGCTCCTCAGAGGACTGCTGCCAAGGTAGCTACAATGTTTCCGTAATAGCCAGTGCTGTCATGTCCATAACACAAATATTTACATGTCAGCATCACCGTCTAAAACATCTTCATAGGCAATACGTAAACTAAATACAGTACTTGGTACTTGTAGTACTGACTGCTCATACAGGCATGTCCACTAATCAGCTACTGGTGTTTCCTAATGTCAGCTTTGTGTATGTGGCCATCCTGGGGGAATGTAACCTCTATGTCATGTACACTGCCAGACCCACCTAACACCACGCCCCACAAATTGTTTGGGATGCAGCTACAGGGGTAAGCTGGAAGGCAGCCCAGTCTACAACCATGAATGGACAGTCATGAGGTGTAGGTTAACAAATGCAGCTCATCAACACAACCAACGCATACCCTTACCAGAACACAGTAAGGACACCAACACACACTACCAGAAATCACACAGATTCACAGACGCGTCTAAGTATCTGGCCAAACAAGTGACCCCCCCCCCCCCAAGCAGAAAGGGACAGACACCAAAATACACAAACTGTATGACAGTTTGCATAATTGTGCCACACCTCTGAACATATGACTGGAAACATGCCCAACAGTACTCATTTGTGAATGCAAACTCTAGCACTATTACACACCGACCTATACGACGGCATACATACTGTCAGCTGCCTGTTTGCCATGATTAGCCACATACTCAAACACTCAGACCACGTTTTGAACTATACACATGGCTCTGGCATATTCCATGTTGTTGTGCAGGACCTGTGATGCAGTAGTCTGGACTGCATGGAAACACATGTAGGAACTGTCAGGTCTTGTAGCCCATGCAAGTATGTCCCAAGGCCTGGGTAGCCTTCTGCCATTGTCCAGAATGACACTACAGTACAGGGACTAAAGTATTGCATTCCACAATTGTCTAGTGTAGTGGTGCATGTCACAGGGTATCCAGTATCAGTCGTCCTGGGATAACATGGTTGACAGACCATGATGCTTTGCCAGACAATGCCTGCACCTGTCACCCCTGGCAAGCTGGATACTGCCTAGGGCTCATGCTTCCCCTATAGTGCCTACATCATGCACAGTTCAGGTGAGGGTCCACTGCTGTTACAGGGACAGCCAAGCAATAAACTGCAGGTCTCGCTACACAATGATACATGTCAGAAACACTATACGGGCACACATACGTCAATCCCTAACATGGAAAACATATCTGTGCAGTGGATGAGATGTTTCAACGCTACGGAGAGCACACCTGCATGCCCATGTTATAACCCATACCCTGCTGAGTCTGGTCTGTACGGCCATGAACCATGGTCAGTGCAATTAATGTACTCAGTACAGATGTAGACAGTAGGGTTGATTCACACTGCATATCATGACCTTGCAAGGTCATAGGACACCATCACCCACACTGTGTTCCAGCTATACTCAGTAAACTAGGTGTATATTCCTATGTCACAGGAGTGGTTGGCAACTGGACTGCTGGCAGAACCCACACTAAGGAAGCTGTCTGGCGAATACATGCACATCAAACCAGTGCCAGCCACAGTAATACCAGGGTCATTCCTGGTACTTCCCCTCTTTATCTATACCACATAGACTAACACAGAAGGCATCAGCCTATTGAGGTTTGCAAATGACTATGAACTAGGAGCAATAGTGGACTCATTGTGTGCTGCATTCAACATACAGAAGGGCCTTAGTGCGTCAGATGTTTGGTGTATGATGTATGGCCACAATCTGACAGCTAAAGTATTGCATTGTCATCCCCTGTGTTACAAACCCTGTATCCATTAACTACCACCTAGGCAGCGGTCACCATAATAGCAACTGTGTGTATGGGATGCAGCTGGACAGTACTTCCCTTTGATAGTTATGTCACCACAAGAGACAGGTAGTCGTATGTGGCACCCCTAATCATGACAGGTTGCCAGCCAGGAATACACAGATAACTGCTCAGCCATACTCAACACCCATGTGACCCATAATAGATCAATTATTTCCTTTAAGGATTACTGCCCATGTGAAGATGGCCTACACTGCCCTTCACAATCCCTAGCTGCACTATGTAGCATGTAGCCTACCCTGAATAAAGCCATGTCCAACCCAGAGGTGTTGGACATAGCCTAGTACCTACCTATGAACCTATCAGCCCTAGGGCCCATACAAGCCTAGCCAAAAAAATGTACCCTGGCTTTCGCCACCCAAGAAAATTATTTTCCTGTGCCCCTGTCGAGCAGAGCCACAGAAGTGATCCCCGGGGTGAATTTCCCATTTCCCATCCAATCATCAAGATTTTTCTTGAAGAGTGCTAATGAGGAGCTTTGTTTGATATAGATAGGTAGTTTTTACCAGAGTACAGGAAGTCTCTGACAGGAATCTATCCCTCCAGCATGTTCCGTTTATTGTTGTGACAAGGTTTAGATCCCTAGAGGATGTAGCTCGGACGGATTGGGATTTCTTTAAGTGGAGCATGTCCAACAGCTCTGGGTTTGACATAGCTTTGTAGGTTAGGCAGAGATCGCCCCTGAGTAGGCGATATGTGATGGAGTAAAGCTGTAGTTTTTTGAGACGGTCTGCACAGGGCATCTGTTTGAGGCCAGTAATTCTCTTTGTGAGGTATTTCTGTGGTCTTTCCAGTTGTTGTAGATGTCTTGTGAGGTACATACCAAAAGGGGCGTTGTACTCTATAATGGGTCTAATGAGTGATGAGTAGAGGGGAACAATGACCTCTTTTTTCTGGATGAGAATCCTTTTGTGATGAGATGAGCCACGTAGAAGGATTTCCTGACCACTGTGGCGATGTGATTATCAAAGGAGAGACTACTGTCCACCTGTGTCCCAAGGTCTCATCACATTTTCGGCATTAAGTAGACTACCAGCTATGTGGTAGTTGATGGGTACAGAGTTTTTACCAAAGGGGATGACAGTACACTTTTTGGTATTGAGCTTCAGGCCATGGCTTTGACACCAGGTATCTGTCTCAGTGAGGCCCTTTTGTAGTTTGTCCACATAGTTAGGAGTTTCGATTATGGCTCCTAGTTTGCAGTCATCTGCAAACTTTGTTAGCCAAAGACCTTCTGTGTTGGCCTGCACTTCAGAGAAGTAGATACTGTTACACTTATCACATCCTGATCCCAAATAAACAAAAACAAGTAATCGCTATGGTATCTCCGAAGTCTCAAAACAACCCACTAAAGTGTAGTGGGTCCAAAAACAAAACAGTGCAAGAAACTTCTCTTTGTGGAAGATTTTCAGTCCATATATTTCTAGTTAATCACGGTGTATTAATCAGATCAGACAATAGTAGTAGAAGTAGCGAATGTAAACTCATCTTAAGTCAAAACAAAACAAAAAGTAGTAATAGAAAATGTATAACTGTACAGCATTACTAAGTATTCAAAAGTAATCCAAGCAAGGCAGGCAGTCTGTTTCCAGTCGAAAATCCTTTAAGTACACAGACAAGCGATCCAAGTAAAACAAAAATAGAGTAATAATTTCCTCACAAGCTTTCTAAATATATATACTTTTTATCAGGTATGGGAGTGGTTTATTGTGTTGTAAAACAAAGTGTTATTGGTACACATGTTAAATTCACATCCCTTCCCCCATCAGTGTGACATTCGAGCTGGTCCTGCCCTACTTAGTAGCTGTCATAATATATAACCCTTATGTACTTAAAATAAAATTATATAATGATGTGGTACCTCTTATTTAAACTTATTAAGTAGATTATTAAGTCTGTGATTATATCCAAGACAATATACTATATGGCTGGAAATACATCAATCTTAGTTCTTTTGGCAATCAAAAAATATATACATAAATATATACATATACATTTTGCATGTAAAAATCAATTTCTATTTTCATAACCTATTGTTAACAAAGATAGCTTTCATCCTTCTAGACTTCCTCAGGTCTGTGTACAAGAACCCTAAAAACCTATATAACTGTATAATTAGTTAGTATTATTACACATCATTTTGAATAAAGTGGAAAAAAGCCAAAAAAAAAATAAAAATAAGAAAAAAATCTATGTATGATGATGGAAACAAAATATACACTTAAATTTCAACTGATTTAAAATGGTATTTAAAACCAATTTGTAGAATAAAATAAAATAAAATACAATTAGTCATGCAAACAATGTGGCAATTTTCTAAGTTCCAGTGCACTTTTAATTGAACAGTAGTAGTTTAGTCCAGGCTTCCTAAAAGAGTTCAGCTTTAATTGCCACATAGGAAGGCCAGGAACATTAGAAGTTTTGTTGAATTTAAACCTAGACCATGTGAGAAAAGCAATAAAAGATGTGAAACTAATTGTACATTTTGTATATTTATACAGCAAGGTGATGGTTTTTATTGTCCTCATTTAAAGAAGATCATTAAAACAAGTGCAGGGGGTGACTAACACTAAAAAAAGTAATTTACAGGGCATAGTGCAATGAATGCGATGCATCCTATGTGGGCAAGAATAAAACTCAAACGTAGGATTTCATGTCATCTGCCAGAAACTCGCTCTGGATGCAAAAATAATGCACTAGCCAAACACCTTTCTCTTCATAAAAGACACACAGGTTTTAAGTTCCATATCCTAGATCGCATAGACATGGGTGATCTTGAAGGAGACATCCCGAATATTCTGGAGAAACATGAACTCATGTGGCAATTAAAGCTGAACTCTTTTAGGAAGCCTGGACTAAACTACTACTGTTCAATTAAAAGTGCACTGGAACTTAGAAAATCGCCACATTGTTTACATGACTAATTATATTTTATTTTATTCTACAAATTGGTTTTAAATAAAAATTGCCACATTGTTTACATGACTAATTGTATTTTATTCTACAAATTGGTTTTAAATACCATTTGAAATTTAAGTGTATATTTTGTTTCCATCATCATACATACATTTTTTCTTATTTTTATTTTTTTCTGGTTCTTTTTTCCCACTTTTATTCAAAATGATGTGTAATAACAATACTAACTAATTATACAATTATATAGGTTTTTAGGGTTCTTGTACACAGACCTGAAGGAGTCTAGAAGGACAAAAACGATCTTTGTTAACAATAGGTTATGAAAATAGAAATTGATTTTTACATGCAAAATGTATATGTATATATTTTTTGATTGCCAAATGAACTAAGGTTGATATATTTCCAGCCATGTAGTATATTGTCTTGGATAAAATCACAGACTTAATAATCTACATAATAATTTGGTTAAAGAGGTACCACATCATTATATAATTTTATTTAAAGTACATAAGGGTTATATATTATTATGACAGCTACCAAGTAGGGCAGGACCAGCTCGAATGTCACACTGATGGGGGAAGGGATGTGTATTTAACATGTGTACCAATAACACTGTTTTACAGCACAATAAACCACTCCCATGCCTGATAAAAAGTATATATATATATATATATATATATATATATATATATATATATATATATTTAGAAAGCTTGTGAGGAAACTATTACTCTACTTTTGTTTTACTTGGATCGCTTGTCTGTGTACTTCTTAAAGGATTTTCGACTGGAAACAGACTGCCTGCCTTGCTTGGATTACTTTCGAATACTTAGTAATGCTGTACAATTATATATTTTCTATTATTACTTTTTGTTTTGTTTTGACTTAAGACGAGTTTACGTTCGCTACTTCTACTACTACTGTCTGATCTGATTAATATACAGTGATTAACTAGAAATATATGGACTGAAAATCTTCCACACAGAGAAGTTTCTTGCACGGTTTTGTTTTTGGACCCACTATACTTTAGTGGGTTGTTTTGAGACTTCGGGAATACCACGGAGATTACTTGCTTTTTGTTGGTACTTTGGTTTCTGAGACCAAGGTTTTTGTTCCGTCAAAGGATCCCCAAATTGGTGTGGAATTCCAGCATTTTAAGACATAGATAATGACAGGCTAAAAGATTTACTAACTGTACCTATCTGGAATGATACAGAAGCAGATCAGATACAAACTGATATAGAAAATGGACAGGAAGAATGGGCCCAGAAAATATGAATTCAGAGACGTTTTCTAAACTAGAAAAGCAACTGAAACGCATGCAGGGTCTCTACTGGGAACACATTTATTTACAACAAAGCATAGATAAGAAGAGACTAGCCCGGGGACTTAGATTGAACAAAAGATCAATGTGGAAAAGTATGGATGATTCACTTTCTAAGGAATGGGAAGATATTTTAGAAGATGCCAGCTACAAACTTGTGCGTCTGCTAGTAAGGAACAATCTTAGTGCAGGAAGCTACAAAGGCTGACATCACATCTTTAAAAACAACATTGGAAAATGAGAACCACAATAACCTAGATGCTAAATTTGAGCTGCTTAAAGAAAGAGTGAAAGGATATGAACAGTCCATTAAAGAAAGATTAATAAAAATGAAACGAGATCAACTGGACAAAGATGATCCTGGGAGACTTACTAGGAGGTACAATAATAACAGGAGAACCAACAGCAGACAAGGTTTTAGTTATTACAGGGGATATAAGGGAAAGTATAACCGTGCCAGCAGACCTCAACGGGATTTTCCCAAGAGAGATCCTCGCACAAAATCAGACAATACAGGACCACCAGGAGACTGCCCATCCAACATCTCATTCCCCACAATCCCAGTCCCCATCTCATTCCCCACAATCCCAATCCCCTCTGGCTATCAACACTCCGCAGAAGCCTTTGACATCACAGAAGGATCAGGACAGGAACATAAGCCACAGCGGCAACCAAAACAGACAGTTCTACAGGGCGAATTACAGGACTACCAAGACAACCGGGACCACAGGCAATCCAGCTACCAGAAGCAGCAGCACCTTCACAGAGACCAGTTTCTTCAGGAAGACCAATATCGACAGCACAGACATCAACCATCACACCAATACCAAAGCCAGCACCATTACCAGAACAAGAACTACTACCACCACCAGAGCTTGTCACTCTTACCAGGTCCCCCCATACCACAGCGAGGAATACTACTACAACCCGAGATACCAGAAAGCAGAGGAGGAATTCCAGAGGGCTCTTACTCTATCCACGAACTCCCACGGAGACAGGAGAACCAAACAGTGGACAGGGGTGAGGGAAATATAATACCTGAGCAGCCCCAACTACAACCCAGGTCCCAGGCTCAGACGGAGGAGCCAGCCACAATAACAGGTACAATAACAAGAGGAACCACAATAACAGGTGCTCCACTTATCTGGAACCACTCTGTTAAAGCACGGACTGAAGAGGAAAAAAGTGTGTTGCCCAAAGGACTTATTTTTGTACCAAGCTGCAGGAGTGAGGTTGCTCAGGTACTGATAGACCTTAAAATGTTTGTGAGGAAGTTCAACTTAAGAGTACAGTTTCATGGCAAAAGTAATGACACTGAAAATAAGCCTATTGATGAAACTATAAAAAGGCCTAGCAGCTGTTGTCCACCACTACATCAAACACTAGCTGATTTTGAAGTGAAATGTGAGATGGACATCAGGAAACTGCTTAAAAAACCTCCTAAGAAAAAACTTTATAACTTAACACAGGGAGAAAGAAAAGCATTGCTTGAGCTAGGCAATGATAAATCCAGGTGTGTAATGAAGGCAGATAAGGGAGGAGGTCTACTTGTGACTGATACCACTAGCTACAATCAAAAGATAGAGAACATGCTGGAGGATAACAGATTGTATGAGTTATTTACCATGGATGACATAAAAAGAGCATATGATTTATGGAACACTAATCTCAACACATTATGGGAAGAAAAACGTGTCACTGAAAATCTTTATAATTATTTATGCAGCCCATCCCCATATACCAAAGCCACACAAGAAAAGAGAAGACCCACCTTATAGACCGGTGGTAGCAAGTGCTGAAGCCACAGCCATTTACCTTGATTACTTGCTGAAACCTCTAGCAGAAAAGAATAAGTCATACATAAAATATTCAATGGATTTTTTGAAGAAAATAAACATTACAGTGGAAGCTGGCAGTATTTTGGTAACTATTTATGTGGAATCCTTGTACACAGTGCTCCCTCACAATTACTGTATAACAGCAGCTATGGAGTCTTAAGAAACATAATCAGGGTACACAGGCACAACTGCAAAAGTTAAGCAAGCTCATTAATCTTGTACTGGACTTCAATTTCTTTACTTTCAATGGCAAACACTACAAACAAAAAACTGGTATAGCAATGGGGGCTGCCATGGCTCCCAGCATAGCTAACCTAGCCCTGGGCAAATGGGAGGAGGACTTTGTGTTAAACACAGATTACATGCAGCATATTTATTTATTTATATTTGCTGACCGGGAGTGTCCGACTGGACGTAGGTCCATTTTAAGCAGAGGCCCGGGGAGAAAAGCTCCACAGTTAAAATAAACAGACAGTAGTTACATTGGATTACATAGCGATTAACAATTTACATAGCAATTACTTGCAACATATTTACAGATGAAGAACATAGTACATCAGTAGACAACTAGAATCTTTATCTGTGAAGTACATAACAGACATTAACAAATGTTACAATAAGAAGTTCCTGCTGTATAATAAGTACTAGGCTTATGAGCATCTGAGCTTGCTATAATCAAGGTAGTTAGTGGAGTGGAAAGAAAGGTAGTGGTTGGATGGGGTGGGTGATATTAGAGTGGGAGTTGCAAAGGCATAGCCAGCATGTTTTTAGGTGCGCTTTTAGTAAAGTTTTGAAGTGATCAATCATATCACATGCTATTTACGTTTTATTAATGATGTCTTTATTGTGTGGGAAGGTGACACCTTGCAGCTTGGAGATTTTATCACTTACCTCAATCAAACAACCCCTTTCCTGAAGTTTACCTCTTCCCATAGCTGCACTTCAACCACCTTCTTAGATATGCAGATTTCCAAGGACACCAACAATAACAGAATCACCACTGATCTATTCAGAAAACCAATGAGGGTTAACTTATTACTCCACAGTAAAAGTCTACATCCTACAAAAGCCAAGTATAATATAGTGAAGTCCCAAGGCTATAGATTAGCTCGCATTACCACAGAGATGGAACCATTTTTGAGAAACCTGAACTTAGAGAATGATTTTCTAGTGAGAGGCTATGAAAGTCAGATGTTAAACATCCTGGAACCCATTATAGAACTGAAAAGGACTGAAGCACCTACACTCAACCTCCCCAGTAGAAAAATGTTTAAGTAATTCCACAGAGAATAACAAATGCAAAAATAGCTGCATCCTGACATACACTTTGGATTATCACAGTATCAAAAATATTATTGAAGAAAACTGGGACATTGTCACAGGAAACCCTTTTCTGATTAACATCTTAGGTGAAGCCCCATCATTTGTTTATAGGAAGGCCAGGAACATTAGTTTTGTTGTATTTAAACCTAGACCATGTGAGAAAAGCACTAAAAGATGTGAAACTAATTGTACATTTTGTATATTTATACAGCAAGGTGATAGTTTTTATTGCCCTTATTTAAAGATGATCATTAAAAAACAGTGCAGGGGGTGACTAACACTAAAAAAGTAATTTACAGGGAACAGTGCAATGAATGTGATGCATTCTATGTAGTCAAGACTATAAATAAACTCAAGCGTAGATTTCATGGCATCTGTCAGAAACCTGCTCTGGATGTAAAAATAATGCACTAGCCAAACACCTTTCTCTTCATAAAAGACACACAGGTTTAAGTTCCAGATCCTGGATCGCATAGACATGGGTGATCTTGAAGGAGACATCCCGAATATTCTGGAGAAACATGAACTCATGTGGCAATTAAAGCTGAACTCTTTTAGGAAGCCTGGACTAAACTACTACTGTTCAATTAAACGTGCACAGGAACTTAGAAAACTGCCACATTGTTTACATGACTAATTGTATTTTATTCTCCAAATTGGTTTTAAATACCATTTTAAAATCAGTTGAAATTTAAGTGTGTATTTTGTTTCCATCATCATACATACATTTTTTTCTTATTTTTTTTCTGGTTCTTTTTTCCACTTTATTCAAAATGATGTGTAATAACAATACTAACTAATTATACAATTATATAGGTTTTTAGGGTTCTTGTACACAGACCTGAAGTCTAGGACGAAAGCGATCATTGTTAACAGGTTATGAAAACAGAAATTATTTTTTACATGCAAAATGTATATGTATATATTTATATATATATATATATATATATATTTTTTTTTTGATTGCCAAATGAACCAAGGCGAGTTTACGTTCGCTACGTCTACTACTACTGTCTGATCTGATTAATATACAGTGATCAACTAGAAATATATGGACTGAAAAGCTTCCACACAGAAAAGTTTCTTACACAGTTTTGTTGATCCCAAATAAACACATACGTCATGGACATCCACCTTTCTAATTTAAGGATCACAACATGCCTTTAAGATCCCTGCCCCATACACTTAACATACTCTTGCCATACTATGCATCCCTGTCCAGCGAAGCTGCACATCGCCCCTCTCTGTGACATGGTGTGATGACCGCATGCCAAATATATCAGTAACCATGGGTATCAGTTCTGTGGCACTGCTTGAACTGGCCACTGAAACGTACCTGTCTGTTGCCTACATCTAGGTAACCTGTCTGCCTAGGCTCATAAATGGCCCAGGGCATATAGCCTATTAGATCACTATGACCATACATGCTATAGTTGACATCCAACCCTGCAAATATCATCAGGCTAGCTATTGTCCCATGTGCTAACACATGTGCAACACAGGCAATACATGGCAGGATGCTACACAGCTGTACAGTGCCATGCAGATGTATATGGCAAAACACATACATGCTTGCTAGTCTGCAGGGTCACAGGTCATGTCCCTAACGGCTATGTATGACTATATATGTGGCATATACACAGTATTAAGGTAGATTGCATTAATGTGAACACATCCAGGCATGTGCTGATAGGTAAAGACACCACTACAGGCAAACAGACATGCCCACGTCAAGACAACTTCCACATGGTGTATGAGCAATGTCATCACATGACACATATATGGCGATAACATCACATCACCAGGTGTCAAATGCATGCGACTTATACATGTCAGTGGTGTTAATGTCATGTAGACTTACAAAGACGTATCTGTAATCTTAATGTGATACACATGTATGTTCAGCTGTACTTTTCTGAGTTACTGTGACCTGTCTCATCGTTCTGTCTTCCAGGTACGGTAGCAGACTGCCGCTGTACAGCCGTTTGGAGGATGAGGTCCTCATCCCATACCTCCTCGACAACTACACGACCCTCTTCAGCCATGTGTCACAGGATGCACAGCAGTGGGATGCCCTGTGGGATGAACTCTGCAGGAGGGTAAATGAGGTTTGGTGGTCACAATCGCACCTATCAGCAGGTGTGCCGACACTGCACTGACCTGATAAGATGGGCAAAACAGTGTGCTAATGCAATTGCCAGGGAACAAGGTGCAACAGGTGGGGGGCCACTCACCCAGCCCCCACTCACATGTACAGAGGAGCTACTAGCCAACCTGGGGACACCTGCAGACCTCCATCCACAAGCTTTAGCTGGTATTGTGGGGGTGGGTGTCTCTCCACCACTGAGCCTGGAGTTGCCTGGTAAGTCACTACTGCACATAAAACACAACTATATATAAAGACGTTATGTCTTACCATAACGTTCCATCTGTATTGTTGATCCTCGTTCAGTCATTACGCATGGGTATCGGTTCCAAGCTCGCATCAGCTTCAAACTCTCGAGCTACACTCTTCCCCACAATCCCCCTTTCCCTGTTACCTCAGATTGAGTTTGCAAGTCAAAGAAGGTAGAGGCTACCTCTGGTCAAATAACCCAAGAGAACCAGATAGTGAGATCCGCTAGAAATCACAAGAGGGGGAAGGAGGGGGGGTCATAATGACTGAAAGAGGATCAACAATACAGATGGAACGTTATGGTAAGACAACAACTTTATCTGATATTGTTAATCCTCGTTCATTCCTTACACATGGGACAGAGTCCCCAGCTACCTCTATTCCTGGGAGGATCTCATGGAAGGACATTCCTGATAGAACCGAAAGATGCTCTTCCCCTGGAGGTCAAATCCAATTTGTAATGATTGATGAAGGTATAGCCGAGGTTGCAGCTGCACAGATGTCATGTAAAGAAGCTCTAGCATGGAAGGCAGCAGAAGTTGCCACCGACCTTGTTGAATGAGCTTTCATAGTACTAGGCAAGGCGATATTACATTGTGTATAAATAAAAGTCACACAGTCCTTCAACCATGCAGCTAATGTGACCTTAGCAACAGCAGATCCTAATCTAAGTCCAGAAAAGGCCAAAAATAACTGGTCAGATTTACAAAGGGGTTTAGTCCTGTTTAAGTAAAAATGGATTTCCCTGTGTATATCTAGGGTATGTAGGCAATACTCTCCTCTGTTTGAATGATTGTGAAAGAAAACTGGCAATTCAATGGCTTGATTAATGGACATTTCAGAGATCACTTTAGGCAGAAATGACGGATTAGTTCTCAGAGACACTATCTCTATGAAAAATCAAGTATGAACTCTTGATACATAAAGCTTGAAGTTCAGAAATATGTCTGGCAGAAGTAATAGTGACCAAAAACAAGGTTTTCCATGACAAAATACTTGAGGTTGCAAGAAGAGGCTGGTTCGAAAGGTGACATTATCAGAGTTTGTAGCACTAATGATAAATCCCATGGTTGAATAGGTTCTCTAAAAAGGTGGCTTCAAATAATTCACACCTTTTATGAAGGTCTTGCACAATTTATGGGACATAAGAGAGGAATCTTGGACGCCCTCATGAAAATTAGAAATTGCAGCCAAATGAACTCTTAATGGTAGAGCCCGATAGACCTGATTGAAACAGGTCGGCCAGATAGTCTATTATTATCGACACTGGTGCTGAAAAGGGGTCTACTTGTTTATCTTTCAGCCAACAGGTAAATCTTTTCCATTTGCTCAGGTAAGTAATTCTAGTGGAAGACTTATGAGAAGTAATGAGAATATCACGTACTGGTAAAGAAAGATCATTCTGCCTGGCAATCAGGGGAATTGGAGTAGCCAAGCCGTGAACTTCAGGCTGTTCAAGTTGGGATGAATCCGATTCTGTGGGTGTGAGAGCAACTCCGGGGTTGGATGGAGAATCCATGGTCGATCTAGTAGGCGAGGCCAAAGGAAGGGAAACCAAATCTGTCGAGGCCAATATGGTGCTATGAGGATCACCTTGCTCTTCAACAGACGGGCTTTCTTCAGGAAACTGGGGAATGAGGGGAAAGGGTGGAAATGTGTAAAGAAGACCCAAGGGCTAATCGTGGACTAGAGCATCCCTGGGTGACTGTCCCGGAGGGGGAATCAGGGCAAAGTAGTTACTGCATTTGTAATTGGTCAGGGATGATGCAAAGAGGTCGCAGCAAGGACGGCCCCAGCGGTGGAAGATCTCTGTCACTATCAAGGGATTCAGAGACCACTTGTGAGGTTGAGGAATGCACCTGCTGAGTCTGTCTGCTATCACTCTGGAACTCCCGGGAATGTGCGTTGCTAGAAGAAACCGGTTGGTAGCCATCGCCCATTGCCATATCCTCATGGCCTCTCGACAAAGGGGGTAAGATTTGGTTTCACCTTGCTTGTTGATGTACCAGACCACCGCCATGTTGTCTAAGAATCGCAATTGTCCCAGACGGCAGCAGGGGATGGAATGCTTAACGCCAGGAGCACCGCCCTCAGCTCTAGAACATTTATATGCAGACGGGCCTCCAGTTCGGACCAAGTGCCTTGGACTGTCTGTCCCTGACATAGCCCCCCCATCATATTAGGGAGGCGTCTGTAGTCACTGTGACCTTGGGTTGCTGGGGGGAGAAGGAGCGAGACCATTGTGAGAGATTGTGAGTCATCCACCAATTTAAATCCTGTTTGCACCTGTGGGTTACTCGAATCATGGCTGAAAGAGGATGCTGAAAAGGATACCATTGGGTTAGCAGCAGCCATTGTAGAAGCCTCATGTGAAACCTGGCCAGGGGAACAATGGTGATGGAAGGCTGCCATTGAGCCCAACAGCTGTAGAACAGAGTGAGCCGTGGATTTTTCTTTGAAAGGATTGGAATTAGTTGTTGCTTTATCCTTAAAATTCTGTGCTCTGGAATAGCCGCTCTGCAGTTTTTTGTGTCCAAGATAACCCCTATGAATTCTGTTGACTGAGATGGGATTTTTGCCAGTTTATGGTTATGCCTAGCCTTTGAGCAGCAAGGAGAGAGTGTATGCCAGGGCTTTTTCCAGTAGATGTCTGGTGGGGGCGGAAATGAGCCAGTCATCTAGGTATGGAAACACCTGGAATCCTTGAAGTCGCAAGTGAGCTGTGATAACTGCCATGCACTTTATGAACACTCTGGGGGCTGTAGAGAGTCCAAAGGGCAGTACTCAACTGGTAGTGACTGGCTCCCGCACGGAAGCGCAGAAATCTTCTTGATGGCCTGCCCGCCTTGTGGTAGTACGCATCTTGAAGATCTATAGAGCACATCCAATCGTCTTTTTCCAAAAGTGGAAGGATAGACTGTATTGTGACCATCCATCCGGAATTTTTGTACTCACAAAAGTACAGTTTTGTACCTACCATAAATGTAGATGTTCGAGTGCTAATACAGCTGCAGTCATAACAGATGGGTTTTCCTGCAGTCAGGCGGGTCCTCGGTCGGCCGAATTCCAAAGTCTAGGTCCGGCGTCGAAAGTCAAGAATGTCAGTAGAAGAGGCATTATCGGAAGGATCCATGGTGGGGAATGCGTCAGGCTCCTCAGGAGTGGGTACCAGTGCTGTCTTGGCCAGTCTGGAGCAATGAGAATCATCTTTGGTCTGTCTGCTCTGGCTTTTAATAGAATGTTGGGCAGTAGAGGAAGAGGTGGAAAGGCATAAACTGTCATTGCTGTCCAACTGAAAGAGAGTGCATCCACTTTCCAGGCCTGTGGATGAAAGGTCCTTGAGCAGAATTTTGTCAATTGGTAATTTCTGTGGGTGGCAAAGAGATCTATGTCTGGCCTTCCCCCATGCTTGAATTATCTTTGTAAAAACTTGGGGATGCAACTTCCATTCGTGTGGATCTGTCATATTTCTGCTTAGGTTGTCCGCCAGCGTGTTTTCCTTGCCTGGCAGGAACTGTGCTTGAAGTTGGATTTGTAATTCCAGAGCCATGTTCCAAAGAGACATGGCTAGCCTGCATAGGGGGTATGAATGAGTTCCTCCCAGTTTGTTTATGTACCACATCACTGTGGTGTTGTCTGTCCTTATCAATAGCTGGCCTGGATGCAGTAGGTCTTTGAAAGCCATAATAGCATTTATTACTGCTAGCATTTCCTTTTGATTGATGTGTAGGTGGCTTTTCTTTTAGAGACCATTTGCCCTGAATGCACCGATCTGTCATGTGCACCCCCCAGGCGTAGTCAGAGGCGTCTGTTGTGATGACTTGATTTGCTTGAGGCTTGCAGAATGGGAGGCCTATGTTTCTTTGGCATGCTTGAGCCCACCACAGAAATTCCTTTTGAAGACATGGAATCAGTGGTATAATTGTTTCCAAACTGTGGCTGTGTTGAGACCATAAGTTTTTTAGGTACCATTGAAGTTTCCTCATATGCAGCTTTGCACATGGGATTAGTAGGATGCAAGATGCCATGAATCCCAGAGCCTGCAGGATTTTCCTTGCAGTCAGCCTGGTGAAGGTTGCCAGTTTTCTGAAGTAATGAGTTAGTTGCCCTTGTTTCTCTGGCGTGAGGTAGGCCATCTGGGTGTTTGTATTCAAGCTGGCACCCAGGAAAATTATTGTTTGAGAGAGTATTAGTCTTGATTTCTTTTTGTTGACTGTGTATCCCAGAGAATTCAACAACATTATTACAAACACCTGGTGTTTTCAGAAGTATGTGTTTGCTGTCCGCTTGGATCAGGCAGTCATCCAAATATGAGTATATCTGTATCCCTTGAAGTCTGCAGAAGGCAATTACTGATGCCAGGCATTTTGTGAACACTCTGGGCGCAGTAGATAAGCCAAAGGGCAATGCAGAGAATTGATAATGGGTTGAACCTGCAAGAAATCTGAGGTATCTTCTGCAATCTTGTCTGATTGGGACATGTAGGTATGCCTCCTTGAGGTCCAATTTTACCAGCCAAGACTCCTTGCCCAGCATGGGAAGAAGCTGCTATAATGTGAGCATCTTGAATTTTGGTACGAGTAAATATGTGTTTAGGATGGATAGGTCCAAAATAGGTCTCCAATCTTTGCCCTTCCTTGGCACCAGGAATAGTCTGGAATAAAAACCTTGACCCTGTTCTTGTGCAGGTACCTCTTGAATAGCTTTCATGTCCATGAGATCTGAAATTTGTTTTTGTGCCTCTGCCCTTTGATTGTGTGGCAGGTTTGGCATGCCTCTCATTCTTGGAAGGGTGTGAAAGTGGAATCTGTAGCCTCTGTCTATAATGTCCAGGATCCATTGTCTTTTGTGACAATATGCCAATTTTTTGAAAATAATGCCAGTTTTCCACCTAAAGGTGCTGCCAATTGAGCCTTGCTTGGCATGCAAAGGGGAAAGTCATTGGTTCTGCTTTCTGAATGGCTGTGAACTATCCTCACCACCTCTTGGTGTAGGTGCTTGCCATTGTCTGCCTCTAAATGATCCTTGAGATTGCCCTCTACCCCTCGGGTGCCTGTATCTACCTCTGAGGTCTGCCCGTGGCTGGAAAGGACCAATTTTTTGAAGGCCAGTTTCTACTGAAACGTGGAGGTTGTACCTGTAGGAAATCTTTCACTGTTTGCATTGATTTTGCCTTTTCCTCCATTTTCTTTAATACCTCCTCAGCTTTAACACCAAACAATACATCTTTTTGAAGTGCATCTAGTAGTTTAGCCTTGACATGATCTGGTAAGGTTTGCTCTTTGAGCCAAGCATGTCTACGTATGACTGATCCTGTAACAGCAGCTCTACATGAGGCCTCTAAATCATCAAAACCACATTGCAAGGTATGTTTACCCACTTGCTCTGCACTATGTAACAAATCCTGCAACTCCTTCAAGTCTGGTTGTTCAGGTTGTGATATTTTACCTTTCAACTGAGATAAAGTACAGTTTTGTACCTACCATAAATGTAGATGTTCGAAGATCCACATTGCTGCAGTCCTTACACTTGGGTAGTCCGCTGTCCTCGGTCGGCCCGAATATCAAAGTATTAGGCTGACGTCGGTCAAGGCGCTTAAGACTGACATCAGGACGTCAGGGTACAAATGCGCATGACTGACGTCATATCCTCAGTCTTTTCTTGCCCCAGATGTCAGAAGACCCTAGACAGAAAGGTCAAAACCAAAAGACAGCAAAAAAACAACCAACCACCCTTGTACTAACCATATGTACAATATATACAATATTCACAATATGTACAACCCAAACCACACAACCGCCTCTAACTACAGAGGGAAGGAGGAGGGTTGGACTGCAGCAATGTGGATCTTCGAACATCTACATTTATGGTAGGTACAAAACTGTACTATGTTCTTCATCTCACATTGCTGCAGTCCTTACACTTTGGTAGAATCCCAAAGCAGAGATAAGGGAGGATGGCAAAACTATAAAGCAGTAGGAGCTGCCAAAATGCCCTGTAAAATTGCAGTGGCAAAACCAGCCCTCGATTTAGAGTAAAGTGGAAGGTGATAATGCTTAGAGAAAGTATGCACTGAACTCCAAGTAGCTGCCTCCAAAATATCTTTAGTTGCCACCCCTTAAAAGCTGTAGAAGTGGCAGTAGCCCTAGTGGAATGAGGCCTAATCCCAACTGGAATCTCCTTACCATGATGGGAATAACAGAAAGCAATACAAAACCCAATCCACTTAGAAATAGTTTGTTTTGACACAGGCTTGCCCTGAGAACCCAAAGCAAAAGAGACAAATAACTGCTGAGACTGCCTGAACCCTTTAGTTCTGCTCAAATAATATCGCAACTGCCTGTGTATATCCAAAGTGTGCAAAATCTTTTCCCCTTTATTTTGGGGGTTTGCATAAAAAGTAGGCAAATGAATAGTTTGGTTTAAAGCCACACTAGAAACCACTTTAGGCATAAAGGAAGGATTAGTACGCAAAGATACCCTATCCTTATGGAAAATTAAGGCAGGCTCAACTGCCATAAGGGCCTGTAATTCAGAAACCCTTCTCGCAGAGGTAATGGCCAACAAAAAAGCAGTCTTCCATGATAAATATTTCAACTCAGCAGTAGCTGCAGGCTCAAAAGGTTGTAGAGTGAGTTTCTCCAACACAAAATTGAGATCCCAAGCAGGAGTAGGAGCTCTCCGTGGGGGTCTTATATTCTTTGCCCCTCTAAGGAATTGCTTAAACAAAGGATGAGAAAACAAAGGTGGGTCACAGTCATAGTGAGCAGAAATTGCTGCAGCATGAACCTTAATAGAAGAGAAGGACAAACCTTTGTCCAGTAACTCAGTAAGATATTGAAGAGCCACACTTAAATTAGGCTTAGAAACATCAAATTCCTTTGCTGTACTCCAAAATAAAAATCTCTTCCATTTATCTGCGTACACTTTCCTTGTACTAGGCCTTCTGGCCTCCAAAATAACATTCAAAACTTGCTGTGGAAGCTGAGACCCTCCAGGGTTTAAAACAGAATATGCCAGGCTGTTAGGTGAAGAGAGTGAAGTTTGACATTGAGTAAATGACTGTTCTCCTGAGACAGCAGGTGTGGAATCAAGGCAAAGGCCATGGAGGCTCCCGTACCAGACTTCTCAGTAATGGGTACCAGTGCTGTAGAGGCCAATCTGGAGCTATTAAAATCATCTTTGGCTTGTCCTGTCTGACCTTCAGGAGTACCTTTGGGAGGAGAGGCAGAGGTGGAAAGGCATACACATGAAGATTGCTCCAATTGAATGAAAGAGCATCCACTTTCCAAGCTGTGGGATGAAACCTTTTGTGCAAAACTTTGGCAGCTGGTAGTTTAGTGGAGAAGCGAACAGATCTATGTCTGGAGTTCCCCATAACACTGTCAATTTCTGAAATACATGAGGATCCAATTTCCACTCGTGGGGATCCATAATTTGTCTGCTCAACACATCTGCTAAGGAGTTCTGTGCTCCGGCAGAAACCTTGCCTGAAGATTTAGCTGTAAACTGAGAGCAGTCTCCCACAAAATCATTGCTTGTCTGCATAGAGGATAAGAATGTGTTCCCCTTGCTTGTTGATGTACCACATGACAGTTGTGTTGTCTGTTAGAATCAACACCTGCCCTGGAAGAAGTAAATCCTTGAAAGCTATTAATGCAAATTGGACTGCTAACATCTCCTTCAAGTTGATATGTAGATGTTGAAGTCTGGCAGGCCACGTGTCTTGTACCCACTTTCCATTTAGATGAGCTCCCCAAGCTTTGTCTGAGGCATCTGTCGTTAGAATCTGACTCGCCTCTGGCCGGGTCACAGAGAGTCCCTTGTTTAGGTGACATTCCTGAGCCCACCACAAAAATTCCTTTTGAATGCAAGGTATTATCTGAATGACAGTGTCCATATCTTGGCAGTGCTGTGTCCATACATTTTTGAGATACCATTGTAGCTTCCTCATATGCAGTTTGGCATTGGGAAGCACCAGAATACAAGATGCCATGAACCCCAAGGCTTGAAGGACTGTCCTTGCAGTCAGCCTGGACTGATGAGACAATTGATGGAAGTAGAGAAAGATTCTTTTGTTTGTCCAGGGTCAAAAAGGCCATCTGGGATGCTGTATTCAGTCTCACACCCAGAAAGCACATGTCCTGAGAGGGTACTAGACTGGACTTTATTTCGTTCACAGAATACCCCAGGCATCTTAGCACTGCTATCACATATTGCAAATGATGAAGAAGTTCGTCCTTTCCTTGGGCCAGAATCAGGCAATCGTCCAAATAAGGATAGATCTGTATTCCTCTTAGCCTGAAGAAAGCTATCACTGGAGCCAGAACCTTCGTGAACACTCTGGGCAGTAGATAAGCCAAAGGGCAATGCAGAGAACTGATAATGAGAAGTCCCAGCCCGAAAACGCAGATACTTCCTGCAACTGAGCCTGATAGGAACATGAAGGTAAGCCTCCTTGAGATCCAGAGTCACCATCCAGTGATCTTTGCCCAGCAGAGGTAAAAGTTGTTGTAACGTCAACATTTTGAACTTGGGAATGTCCAGATAAGTGTTGAGGATAGATAAATCCAAAATTGGTCTCCACGTGTTCCCCTTCTTTGGTACTAGGAACAGGCGAGAATAAAATCCTAGGCCCACTTCTGACAGAGGGACCGGTTGTATGGCCCCTATTTGGAGTAGCAGAGAAATTTGTTTGTGAGCCTCTAGTCTTTGCTGAGGAGGAACGTCCGGCATGCCTTTGAAAGGAGGCAAGGTATGGAAATAAAACCTGTAACCTTGGTGTATGATATCCAACACCCATCTGTCTTGGGTAATCAAACTCCAATTTTCCCTGAAGAGTGCCAACCTTCCTCCCAAAGGTGCTGCCAGGCAAGAAGGATCTGGCAGCTGAAAAGGTAGGTCATTGGGCCTGTTTACGAAAGGACTGGCCCCTACCCTCACCTGAAGATTGTGCAGGAGAACTCCCTGTTCTAGGTCTGAAGGAGCTCTGAGCTCTGCCCCTACCACGTCTAGATCTACCCCTAGACTGTGAATCATAAGAAGGCTACGTCCACCCCTTAGCAGGCCAATTCCTACTAAACTTCGGAAGCTGGACTTGCAAAAAATCTTTAACAGTCTGCATAGACTTAGCCTTGTCTTCCATTTTCTTCAAGACTGACTCCACAGGTGAACCAAACAACACATCAGACTGTAAAGGAGCATCCAAAATCCTTGTCTTAACATGTTCAGATAAATTCTGATCCCTCAGCCAGGCGTGCCTGCGAAGAACTGATCCAGTGGCAGCCACCCTAGACGAGGCCTGTATAGCATCAAAACCACATTGTAAAGAATGCTTACCCACCTGTTCAGAGACATGTACCAAATCTTGTAATTCCTTACACTCAATGCCTTCCGCCAGAGCATCTACCTTAGACTTCAGTTGAGAAAGAAGATAGTTTTGATATTTCAACATGTGAAACTGGCAATTCAAAGCCCTCATAGCTAAGGTGGAAGAAGTATAGACTTTCTTTCCCCATCTATCCAAAGCTCTGGCCTCTTTATCTGGAGGAACCGGATTTTTTACAACAGAGGCCTTGACACCCTTAGGTCCCTGACTAACAGTTTCTGGGTCCGCCTAGGACTCTTATAAAGATATTTATGAGCCTCAGGCACCCTATAATACCTATCCGGTTTAACAGGAGCAGGAGGCAAAGAATCAGGATTTAGTGAAGCCTCCGCAAACACATCTTCCACAACATCCAGAACAGGAGGTATAGCCAAAGGCCTATGCTGGGGTAAAAGCAAAAATTCCCTAAGCCTTTTCCTGGAATCAGAGAAGTCCTGACCTTCCCACTTAAAATGTTCCCTCATGGAATGAAGAGTCTCTGAAAAAGAAAAATCCTCTGGAGGAGAAGCAGAAGGAGTGGCATCATCTGCATCACAATCCAAATAACGAGAGTACTCCTGCAAGTCTTCAGCAAGACTCTGAAACATCTGAAGCCTGCTCAAAACTCCCCAACTCTGGTTCCACCCTAGGCCTCTTATCTGGAGGGGGCAAAGAACCTCTAATCAAAGTAATTAAATCTTCTGCCATTTTAAGCATGTGCTTCTTGGGCACAGATCCTGAAGAACTAGGAGTGACACCAACAGAAGCTAAACCTGGCCTGCCTCTGGGAGAAGCCTTAGAAACAGGAGAGGGCCTAACCACCCTAGGAAGGGAGGGGAGTACAGTAACCTGAGAAGCCCCTTCAGCCTGACCTGCCTCCTGAGAGGCCACATCCTGCAATAACAAAGTCTCCCCCTGGGACTCCAGAGAAGCCTCCGGCGGAACCACCGGTTCCACTGACGCCTCTAAAGAACCGGCGTCCGGTACGGACGACTCTTCTTGCCTGGGCTTAGCTGCCTTGTCTTTGCGCTTCTTCGAAGAAGCGGGCGTCGGAGCATCCGACGGCATCTTATAATTGCACCGCTTCCCAAAGACCAACCTGGCACAATCTAACCTTCGCTAATAGTGCGCTTATTGAACCTAGCACAAAAGCGACACCCAACAACGTCGTGCTCAGGCCCCAAACAAGGAATACACAAAGTATGATAATCTCTATGCGGTATCTGTTTCCCACAAGAAATACAGTTATTCACTTTTCTGACATCCGATAAACCACTGAGGCAAGAAAAACTAAAATATTCCCAACGGGTACTTAGCCAACTTTGACTCTGTCTGAAACTCAATTGAAAATTTTCAGAACGCCGAACGGCACTTGCAACGCTGCTTCTGCATCGGACCATGCGGCAAAAAAGACTGAGGATATGACGTCGGTCATGCGCATTTGTACCCTGACGTCCTGATGTCAGTCTTAAGCGCCTTGACCGACGTCAGCCTAATACTTTGATATTCGGGCCGACCGAGGACAGCGGACTACCCAAGTGTAAGGACTGCAGCAATGTGAGATGAAGAAAGTACAGTTTTGTACCTACCATAAATGTAGATGTCCGAACTGGATAGCATCTGCAGTCATAACAACTGGGTTGTCCTGTCGTCAGGCAGCCCTTCGGTCGGCCGGATTCCAAAGTCTGGGTCCGGCTTCGGCTGATGTCGCACTTCACCCGACGTCATCTCTGCTGGTCTTCGGGTATAAAGGCATCAGCCGACGCCATTTTCTTCAGTGTTTCTTGCCCCAGATGCCAGTTGCCCTCTTGGAAGGCTAAAATTTGGATGAATGCCAATGTATGCAGACAAGGTAGAAGGCAATCACAAAAAATAAGTATGTATGTACATATATACAAACAAATACACCATAAGAGACCCCCCCCCCCCAGCTAGCTATTAGGAATGAAAATACCCTAGGAGTACCACAGAGGGGAAGGAGGGTGGGTAATCCTGACTGCAGATGCTATCCAGTTCGGACATCTACATTTATGGTAGGTACAAAACTGTACTATGTCCTTCATGGATGCATCTGCAGTCATAACAACTGGGTAGAATACCATAGCTAAACTAGGGGTGGAGGAAGAAAGGATTATGGTGTAGTTAGGATCCCTTGCAGTACAGCAGTGGCAAACCCTGCTCGGGATCTAGAATATAGAGGTAAATTATAATGCTTGGCAAATGTATGCACGGAGGTCCAAGTAGCCGCCTCAATAATGTCCTTGGTTGCCACTCCTCGTAAGAAAGCTGTGGTAGTGGCTGTAGCTCTTGTTGAATGAGGTCTTATGTTCTGTGGCATTGGTTTTCCATGGTAGGAGTAACAGAATCTTATGCAATTTCCTATCCATTTGGAGATTGTCTGTTTGGAAATTGCTTTTCCTTCCCTTCCTTGTGCATAGGCCACTAACAGTTGGTCAGTTTTTCTGTTACCTTTGGTTCTGTCCAGGTAGTAGCGTAACTGTCTATGTACATCCAAGGTATGTAGAAGCCTTTCCCCCCTGTTCTGTGGGTTGGGAAAGAAGGTAGGTAGGTGGATTGCCTGGTTTAAGGACACTCTGGATACCACCTTTGGCATAAATGTAGGATTAGTTCTCATGGACACTCTATCTTGATGGAAGATCAGGAAGGGTTGTACTGCCATTAAGGCCTGGAGTTCTGAAACCCTTCTTGCTGAAGTAATTGCCAGGAGAAAAGCAGTTTTCCATGATAGGTGTTGAAGATCCGCTGTTCCTGCTGGTTCAAATGGTGGGAGTGTCAATTTTTCTAGTACAAAATTTAAGTCCCATGCTGGTAGTGGTGGTTTCCTAGGAGGTTTTACATTCTTGATTCCTCTGAGGAATTGCCTGAGTAGAGGGTGCGAGAATACAGGTGGATCAAAGCTGTATTCTGCAGAAATAGCTGATGCATGTATCTTGATGGAGGAATAGGACAGGCCTGTGTGTAGAAGCTCTGCCAAGTACTCCAGGATGTTAGCAATGTCTATGTTTGACACATCTTTTCCTCTTTCCGCACTCCAAATGGCAAACCTTTTCCATTTTCCTGCATAGTTCCTTCTTGTTGAAGGTCTACGGGCTTCAAGTATAATGTCTTTAACCCTTTGGGATAAGTCTGGGTTAGTTGCTCTTAAGTGATGTTCCAGGCAGTCAGCTGTAAGGTTTTTAGGTTTGGATGCAGGATGTTGTAGTTGTTCTGAGTTAACATCAAAGGCATCAGGGGTATTGACCACATTCTCCCCTGAGACATGCTCCTCAGCAAGGGATACCAGTGTTGTCTTGGCCAATTTGGAGCTATTAGAATTATCCTTGGTCTTTCCTCCTTGATTTTCAGCAGTACCTTGTGCATCAAAGGAAGAGGTGGGAATGCATAAGCTGTCAGGCCTTTCCAACTGAAGGAAAGGGAGTCCACCTTCCATGCAAGAGGGTGACACATCCGTGTGCAGAATTTCCTGAGCTGGCGGTTGAGTGGGGATGCGAACAGGTCTATTTGTGGCATTCCCCATTTCCTTGTGATGGCCTTGAAGATGTCCGGGTGCAGCATCCATTCGTGAGCATCCGAGGTGGTTCTGCTTAACATATCTGCTAGGGTATTTTCTTTTCCTGGCACAAAGGTTGCCTGCAACTGGATGTTGTAGTTCAGAGCCATGTTCCAAAGTTCCATAGTCATTCTGCATAGGGGTAAGAATGAGTGCCACCTTGCTTGTTGATGTACCACATGACTGTGGTGTTGTCTGTCCTTATCAATAAATGGCCTTCTTTGAGGAAAGGCTTGAATTTCTGGATTGCTAGCTGCACTGCCAGCATTTCTTTTTGGTTTATGTGCAGGTGCATCTGGTCTGGAGTCCACAATCCTTGTATGCATTTGTCCAGCATGTGTGCCCCCCAGCCTAGGTCTGAGGCGTCCGTTGTGATGGTCTGGCTCGCTTGACATTTGTGGAAAGGCAAGCCTAGGTTTGCCTGGCATGCTTGGGCCCACCATAGGAATTCTTGTTTCAGGCATGGGATTAGTGGGATTTCGGTTTCTAGGCTGTGCCTGTGTTGAGACCATAAGTTTTTTAGGTACCACTGTAGTTTTCTCATATGCAGTCTGGCATGAGGAATCAGGATTATGCATGCTGCCATGAATCCCAAGGCCTGCAGTACTTTTCTTGCTGTTAGTTTGTTCTTTTTTGTTAATGCCAGGAAGTAAGGAGGGAGTTGTTCTTGTTTTTCTGCAGTCAGGAATGCCATTTGTTTTACTGTGTCCAATTCTGCACCCAAGAATGTTCTTGTCTGGGATGGTATGAGCCTTGACTTTTTTAAATTGACTGTGTATCCCAGGGCTTGTAGCAAGCGAATGACCCTTTGTAAATCTGTTGTCAGCTTGTCTTTGTTGTCCGCTTGTAACAGGCAGTCGTCCAGGTATGGATAGATTTGGATTCCCTGTAGCCTGCAATAAGCGATTACTGATGCCAGGCATTTTGTGAATATTCTGGGCGCAGTAGATAAGCCAAAAGGCAATGCTGAGAATTGATAATGCTCTGATCCTGCAAGGAATCTGAGGTATCTTCTGCAATTTGGTCGGATGGGGACGTGCAGGTATGCCTCCTTGAGATCTAGAGTCACCAGCCAACACTCCTTGCCCAACATGGGAAGAAGTTGCTGTAAGGTCAGCATTTTGAATTTTGGAACGATGAGGTATGTGTTTAAGACGGACAGATCGAGAATGGGCCTCCAAGTTTTCTTGGGACTAGAAAGAGTCTGGAGTAAAATCCTTTGCCCTGTTGATTTACTGGTACTCTCTCCACAGCTCTCATCTTGATTAGTTGATCTACCTGGATTAGAGCTTCTGTTTTTTGAGTTGGAGGTAAGTTTGGCATTCCTCTTTTTACTGGTAAGGTGTGGAAGTAGAACCTGTAGCCTTGGTCTATGGTCTTTAAAATCCACTTGTCTTTTGTGATATAGTGCCAATTTTGAGAAAATAAGGTTAACTTTCCGCCTAAAGGTGCTGCCAAGTCACTGTGATTGTCCTGTTGCAGTGGCAGTGGTTGTGTCAGTGCCTCGCTGGTTATTACCTTGCCACTGTCGTCCTCTGTAGGCATTTCCTCTGGATTGGTTTCTGCCTCTAGAGCGCCTATACCTGCCTCTTTGGGTCTTTGAGGTGCCTGGAAAGGACCAATTTTTGGCAGGCCAGTTTCTGCTAAACCGAGAGGGCTGAACCTGTAAGAAATCCTTAACTGTTTGTACAGATTTTGCCTTCTCTTCCATTTTCTTTATTACCTCTTGAGCAGAGGTACCAAATAGACTGCCCTTATCCATAGGAGCATCTAACAGCTTTGCTTTTACATGATCTGGCAGGACCTGCTCCTTCAATCATGCATGCCTTCTTATCACTGTGCCAGTCATGGCTGATCTAAATGAAGCCTCCAGTGCATCATAGCCACATTTCAAAGAATGGTTACTAACCTGCTGTATGTTATTCACCATTTCTAAAACATATTTTTTATCTAAGGATTCTTCAGAGGAAAGTTTTAGTCAACTGATCAAGCATAAACTCTTGGTATTGGATCATGTGAAACTGACAGTTTAAAGCTCTAGCTGAGAGAGTGGCAGAGGTGTAAACTTTTTTGCCCCATCTCTCTAATGACCTGGACTCCCTTTCAGAAGGGAGAGGGTTCTTCGTAGAGGTAGAAGCTACTGCCTTAGGCCCCTGGGAAATAGTCTCAGGATCTGCAAGAGGGGCCTTGAAAAGGTGGTGATGAGTGTTAGGTACCCTGTAAAATCTGTCTGGTTTGGCAGGGGCTGGAGGTAAAGAATCAGGTGTGGTGCAAACATCATTAAATGCGTCATCCACAACAGGCAAAACTGGAGGTATAGCTAAAGGCCTGTGTTGTGGTAAGTGCAGAAAGGTCCTAAGCCTTTTTCTTGAATCTGAGAAATCTTGACCTTGCCATTGGAATTGCTCTCTCATGGCATGTAAGGTTTCCCCAAAAGAGAATTCCTCTGGTGGAGAGGCAGATGGGATGGAATCATCAGCATCCGAGTCTTCATAAGTGGACAAAGGAGCCTCTGGCTGGTCTGTAGTGTCTGAGTCCTCCGAGGGATCATCAGAGCACTCCTGCTGGGGTGGCTCTGTCCTAGGTCTCTTTCTGGAGGCTGAGAGGCCCTGTCTGGGTGTGATTGGGATCCCCTAATTAAGGAAATCAAATCCTCTGCCAAAGTAAGCATTTGAGAACTAGAAGTGTGTCTGTGTGAGGGGGTCTTAGCAGGAACTGTTTTAACAGTTTTGGCTGCTTTTGCCCTGGCAAAGGCCTTTATAGACATGGCTGCAGGAGGCCTAGCAGCACCACGTGCTGGGGTAGAAACATCCAAAGGGATGGTGTCAGATAAGTCAGTAGAAGCCACAGTAGTAGGCAAAATTTCAGAGGCCGATTCAAGTAAAATAGCAGGAGCCTCGGTAGTAGTCATGGATTCGGCTGAGGATTGACCGGTTTTCTCGGTTTCGGCCGAAACCGAGACACTCGCGGTTTGCTTATCCGTGGTTTCGGCCGAAACCGCGGACCGCGAGTGTCGGTCTTTTTCTTTGCGCTTTTTAATTATTTGGGTAGTCGGAGGATCCGACGGCATAATGTACGCAAAATCTGAGCCGAAAAACTGTTCAGCAAACTCCGACGCCTAAGCGTTCGTCGGTTGAAGGAAGCACAGGCTAAACAGGCAGCTACGTCGTGGTCTGGGCCTAAACAAGGTAGGCAGTAAGAGTGGAAATCTTTATGAGGTATTTGTTTCCCACAAGTTAAACAATTATTTACTTTTTCTGACATCGGCTGAGGCAAGAAAGAGTCCCCAACGGGGTACTTAGCTTTAGAAGTCTTCGAAGTAGTATTCGGTAGTAGGAATCTCTGGATCTGACCGACCGGCACTTGCGAACAGCTTCTGCTTGGCGCCACGCGCAAGAAAGACTGAAGAAAATGGCGTCGGCTGATGCCTTTATACCCGAAGACCAGCAGAGATGACGTCGGGTGAAGTGCGACATCAGCCGAAGCCGGACCCAGACTTTGGAATCCGGCCGACCGAAGGGCTGCCTGACGACAGGACAACCCAGTTGTTATGACTGCAGATGCATCCATGAAGGACATCATCATAAACTGTTGATACTTTAACATATGGAACTGACAGTTTAATGCCCTCATGGTTAAGGTGGCCAAGGTGTATACCTTTTTCCCCCACCTTTCTAAAGCTCTGGAATCTCTCTCTGAAGGTAATGGATTTTTGGCAGTGGAGGCCTTAATTCCCTTGGGACCCTGTGAAATGGTTTCTGGGTCAGCCGCATGGCTTTTGTATAGGAATTGGTGTGAATCAGGAACCCGGTTAATACCTGTCAGGCTTGACTGGAGCTGGAGGTAGAGAGTCTGGGTTGAGGCTGGCCTCTAATACACATCTAGTATGTCTAAGACAGGAGGGATAGCCAGAGGCCTGTGCTGAGGGAGCAAGAGTAAATCCCTGAGCCTTTTCTTGGAGTCTGAGTAATCTTGGCCTTCCCAGTGGAAGTGTTCCCTCAAGGTATGCAAGGTTTCCCCAAAAGAGTAGTCCTCAGGGGGGAGACAGAGGGAATGGACTCCTCTGCATCAGAATCTTCAAAAGGGGAGTATGAATGTTCCTGGTCTTCAGAAAGTTCTGAAGTAATGGAGGCCTGGTCCGAGGAAGGGTATTCTTCCTCCACTCTGGGCCTTTTGTCCGTGGGGGGTTGAGAACCCCTGATAAGAGTAATCAAATCCTCATCCATTTTGAGCATCTGCTTTTTAGGCATGGGGCCTTGAGAGGGGCCCTGTGGAGCTTGTCTTTTAGAATGCATGGCTGCTTTAGATTTAGTGAAAGCCTTAATGGAGAAAGAAGGTGGCGGCCTGAAGACACCTTGAGAGGTGGCAGGCCTGTCTAAACTCTGGGTTTCCCCGCCAAGATCTGTAGTCGGGGTGTGGGCTGAAGATCGACCTCGGGCACAGAAGACACCGCCAATGAAGTGTCATCGGTAGTCAGGGGCTGCGTAGGCGCCTCGCTGAGAACCAGAGCACCAGTAGTCTGCTTTAGCGTGGTGTCGGTAGAAGTCGCAGACCTCGTATGTCGGTCCTTATCTTTGTGTCTTTTACTCAAAACTGGAGTCGGATTATTCGACGACATATTGTAATTAAACTTTTTGCCAAAATAGTGTTGGGCGAACTCCGCCCGATGTTTTATAGTGCGTCTGTTGAATGCAGCACAAAAACGACAGGCCGAGACGTCGTGGTCTGGGCCTAAGCAAGGAATGCAGAGGGAATGGAAATCCTTATGCGGTATTTGCTTCCCACATGAAATGCAATTATTAACTTTGTCTGACATCGGTCTGAGGCAAGAAAAGTTTCTAACGGGTACTTGGCTTTCAAGAAGACTTCGGTTGAAAAATATTCGTAATCTCAGGAGCTGGCCAACCGGCACTTGCGAACTGCTTCTGCTTCGGGCACCGCGCGGCAAGAAAGACTGAGGAAAATGGCGTCGGCTGGTTCTTTTATACCCCTGTCGCACTGACGTCAGGGAAGAAGCGACGACATCCGATGCCGGACCTAGACTTTGGAAATCGGCCGACCGAGGACCCGCCTGATGGCAGGAAAACCTATCTGTTATGACTGCAGCTGTATGCACGATGAACATCTTGTTCAATATACTGAGATCCAAAATTGGTCTCCAGTCCCCGGTTTTCTTTGGCACCAAAAATAGTCTTGAGTAGAATCCGGATCCTATCTGGTCTGGAGGGACAATTTGGATGACTCGCTTTCTTAGCAGCTTTTCTCTCTCTAGTGCTGCTTCTTCCCTTTGAATGGGTGGAACGTCGGGATGATTTTTTGAAGGGATGGGACAAAGATCGAAGGGGATATGATAACCTCTGGTTATAATCCTTTGTACCCAGGAATCGGTGGTGATGGTTAGCCAGGCAGAAGGGTACAAGGAGAAACGTCCCCCAACCACCTCCAGAGGAAAGGAGTTAGGCCACTCTTCAGGAGCACTGGTAGAATTGAGCAGGGAAAGAATCCCTGGAACCCTGGTTATGTGGACCCCTTCTGCCCTGAAAGGAGCATCTTCCCTGTGAGTTTCCCCCTCTGCCTCTGGGGGAGAACTCGGCCTGTGTATCACGGAAAGGACCCTGAGATTTCTTGAACCGTATCTTCCCACTCTTTTGGTTTCGGGAGAAAGCACGTTGAGAGGAAGAATAATGGACAACTATGGCAGAAAGGGTCTTACCTTCTTGTTCACATCTGGCCAGTGTGCTTTTAACTTTGGGCCCAAACAACGAGGAGGCCTCAATGGGGGCATTAAGAAAAGACTTAAACGGTTCTACGAAGTTGCCCAAGAGCATCCAGGCATGTCATCTCAAGACCGCAGCTGAACCCGCTGCTCTAGCTGCTCCTTCTGATGCATGAGATATCAGTCGCATAGAGGAGTTAGATATGGATTCAATGGTGGCCAGCTGAGAGGCCACTTTGTCACAGACCTCATCAGACACGGCACCAGCCAAGGTTTCAGAGAGCTCAGAAACCAGATCCCTTTAAAGCCTGGTAAAATGTGCCATATAATTCAGGGACCTGATAAGCTAAGGTCGCTGAAGCAAAGGTGCGCTTCCCTATCCTGTCCAAGGCCCGGGACTCTGTTAGGCGGATGGACAGTCTGGCTTTCTTCTTCTGCCAGATCATTTTTCATTGCGGCCGCCACCACCAAAGCATCCACAGGAAGAACTTTGGACGAATAGGGATCCGAAGCAGGAGGGGACAAGATCTTATCTGGCCTCTGGGGAATAGCTTCAACGGTATCTGGAGCCTTCCAAGCATGCTGCACAATGAGCCGGACAAGTTCATCGGCAGGTGGAGTAACCCAGGAGGTAGGGGGCAGGGCGTGAAAGGCCTGCAGGAACACAGATTCCTCAGAAGTCGGATTAGAGGGCTGCCAGTCTTTCAGGATTTCTAGGATATCTCCAAAGGATACCTCAGGGTGATTGAGGAGATCCTTCCACCTCATCGAAATCTGTGTCTTCGGTGAGGGACTCCTCTGTGGAGTCCATGTACTTCCTCTTACACTAACTTTTCCGGTGGACCTCCTCAGCGTGAGAAGCTGGAGAAGACAGCGGAAAAGGGGATTCCTGACGGAATATGTCCTGCGGCCTTTGCACCCAGTGTCCGCTAGATGCGACTTGTGAAACCAGTGTACCAGAGGAGGGCGGAGGTACAGACAGTCAGGTATTGCCAGCAGCAGTGAAAGCCTTCTCCATCAGTTGGAAGGCTGGTCCACCCGAAGAGGAGTGTATGTCTAGGACAGGGGTCACCCCTCCCCTAAGTGGTTCAGCCTACCGACCCGGAGTCCCTGGATAGCTGTGGAGCAGCAAGCTATGCGTGTCACAGCTGACATCCTGGGTCATAGCAAAACTTTCCTGCCATGAAGGCAACTGTGGTTCCTTAGTGAGATCCATTAAGGGAACTGCAGAAGGGGAAGACTGCTATATCCCTGGACTTCAAAGGCAATGAAGCAGGAGAATAAGAAGGGGTCTTTGGAGATGGGTGATCACCTCCCAAGGAAGGATAGCTCTTGAGGGATGGGATACCTCTGGTCAAGAGTACCTGGTCCACAAGACGCAATACATAGTGTTCAGAAAGTCTTCTAGTGGACCTCACGGAGACAGAGAGAAACAGGCCTGTCCACAGAAGTGGCAGACTTTGTCCCCATCTCATTTGACCGCAAAGAGGACAACGGTGCCGAGAGAGACTAAACTACTGTTGTCCGCACTGAAGAAGTCATCGGTGCCGAGGTCATTGTCTGCACCGACACAGGGATAGGTGCCGAAGTGGTTGTCGGTACCAAAGCTGGAACAGACAAAAAGTACAGTTTTGTACCTACCATAAATGTAGATGTCCGATAGGAATGCATCTGCAGTCATTACAAATGGGTTGTCCTGTCAACAGGCAGCCCTTCGGTCGGCCGGATTCCAAAGTCTGGGTCTGGCCTCGGCTGGTGTCGCACTTCACCCGACGTCATAGCTGCAGTTATTCGGGTATAAAGGCATCAGCAGACGCCATTTTCCTCAGTGTTTCTTGCCCCAGATGCCAGGTGCCCTCTTGGAAGGCTAAATTTGGATAAATGCCAATGATTCCAAATAGTAGAGAGCAAACACAAAAAATAAGCATGTATGTACATATATACTAACAAATACACCATAATAGATCCCCCAAGCTAGCTGAAGGCTGGCAAATACCCTAGGAGTACCTCAGAGGGGAAGGTGGGTGGGTAATCCTGACTGCAGATGCATTCCTATCGGACATCTACATTTATGATAGGTACAAAACTGTACTATGTCCTTCAAGGATGCATCTGCAGTCATTACAAATGGGTAGAATACCATAGCTAAACAAGAGGAGGAGGAAAGAGTAGAGATTATGGTGTAGCTAGGATCCCTTGCAAGACGGAAGTGGCAAAACCTGCTCGGGATCTAGAGTATAAAGGTAAATTGTAATGCTTGGCAAATGTATGCACGGAGGTCCAAGTAGCAGCCTCTATAATGTCCTTGGTTAGCCACTCCTCGTAAGAAAGCTGTGGTAGTGGCTGTAGCCCTTGTGGAGTGAGGCCTGATGTTCTCTGGGGTTTTCTTTCCATGGTAGGAGTAACAAAATCTAATGCAATTTCCTATCCATTTGGAGATTGTCCGTTTTGAAATTGGTTTTCCTTCCTTTCCTGTGGCATATGCTACCAGAAGCTGGTCAGTTTTTCTATTGGACTTAGTCCTGTCCAGGTAGTAGCGTAACTGTCTGTGTACATCCAAGGTATGCAAAAGTCTTTCTCCCTGTTCTGTGGGTTTGGGAAGAATGTAGGTAGGTGGATAGCCTGATTTAATGACACTCTGGATACCACCTTAGGCATAAATGTAGGATTTGTTCTCATGGACACTATCTTGATGGAAGATCAGGAAGGGTTGCACTGCCATTAATGCCTGTAGTTCAGAGACCCTTCTTGCTGAAGTTATTGCCAGCAGGAAAGCAGTCTTCCAGGATAAGTATTGTAATTCTGCTGTTGCTGCTGGCTCGAAAGGAGGAAGTGTCAATTTTTCTACCACAAAGTTCAAGTCCCATGCTGGCAATGGTGGTTTCCTGGGAGGTTTTACATTTTTAATTCCTCTCAGAAACTGTCTGAGCAGGGGATGAGAGAAGACAGGAGGATCCAAGCTGTATTGTGCTGAAATAGCTGATGCATGTATCTTGATGGAAGAATAGGACAGGCCTGTGTGGAAGAGCTCTGCCAAGTACTCTAGGATGTTGGCCATGTTTACCACAGTCACATCTTCTCCCTTTGCAGTACTCCAAATGAGATATCTTTTCCATTTTGCTGCATAATTCTTTCTTGTTGAAGGTCTGCGAGCCTCCAGGATTATGTATTTAACCCTTTGGGATAAATTTGGGTTATTTTCTGTTATGTAATGTTCCAGGCGGTTAGCTGCAGAGTTTTCAGGTTTGGATGCAGGATGTTGAAGTTGTTCTGTGTTAACAGTAATGGGATTGGGGGTAGTGTCCATATTTGTTCCCGAGACATGCTCCTCAGCAATGGGTACCAATGTTGTCTTGGCCAGTCTGCAGCTATCAGGATGATCCTTGGACGGTCCTCTTTGATCTTCAGAAGCACCTTGTGCATCAAAGGAAGTGGTGGAAATGCGTATGCTGTCAGGTTTTTCCAACTGAAAGATAGGGAGTCCACCTTCCAAGCAAGTGGGTGGTACGTCCTTGTGCAGAATTTCTTTAGCTGGTGATTGAATGGGGATGCAAACAAGTCTATTTGTGGTAATCCCCATTCCCTTGTGATGGCTTTGAAGATGTCCGGATGAAGCATCCATTCGTGGGCATCTGTGGTTGTTCTGCTTAATATGTCTGCTAGAATGTTTTCTTCCGGTACAAAAATTGCTTGTAACTGAATGTTGTAGCTCAGGGCCACATCCCATAGGTCCAGTGCCAGCCGGCATAGAGGATATGAATGGGTGCCCCCCTGTTTGTTGATGTACCACATAACTGTGGTGTTGTCTGTCCTTATCAACTGACCTTCTTGGAGAAATGGTCTGAATGACTGGATTGCCAATTTTACGGCCAGCATTTCCTTTAGATTTATGTGTAGGCGCAGCTGGTCTTGAGTCCATAAGCCTTGTATGCACTTGCCCAGCATGTATGCCCCCCAACCGAGGTCTGAGGCATCTGTCGTGATGGTTTGGCTTGGTTGGCTGTTGCAGAAGGGCAATCCTGCGTTTGATTGACAGGCCTGAGCCTACCATAGGAACTCTTGTTTCAGGCATGGGATTATTGGGATTTTGGTTTCTAGGCTGTGCTTGTGTTGGGGCCACAAATTCCTTAGGTACCACTGTAGCTTTCTCATATGCAGTCTGGCATGAGGGACCAGAATTATGCAGGATGCCATGAAGCCTAGAGCTTGCAGTACTTCTCTTGCAGTTAAGTGGTTCTGCTTTGTTAATGCCAAGAAGTAGAGAGGTAGTTGCTCTTTCTTTTCTGCAGTTAGGAATGCCATTTGTTTTGATGTGTCCAGCTCTGCACCCAGAAAGGTTATTCTTTGGGATGGAATCAGCCTTGACTTTTTTATATCGACTGTATATCCCAAGGCTTGCAGCAGGTAAATGACTCTTTGTAAGTCTTCTGCTAGCTTGCTTTTGTTGTCCGCTTGTATCAGGCAGTCGTCCAGGTAGGGATAAATTTGGATTCCCTGAAGTCTGCAATGAGCAATTACTGATGCCAGGCATTTCGTGAACACTCTGGGCAGTAGATAAGCCAAAGGGCAATGCTGAAAATTGATAATGCTCTGATCCTGCAAGAAATCTGAGGTATCTTCTGCAAATTGGTCTTATGGGGACGTGCAGGTATGCCTCCTTGAGATCTAGAGTTACCAGCCAAGACTCCTTGCCCAGCATGGGAAGAAGCTGCTGTAGGGTCAGCATTTTGAATTTTGGAACAATAAGGAATGTGTTTAAAGCGGACAGGTCTAGAATGGGTCTCCATTTGTTTTCTTTTCTTGGTACCAGGAAGAGTCTGGAGTAAAATCCCTTTCCTTGCTCCATAGATGGTACCTTTTCCACAGCTCTCATTCTTAATAGCTGAGATATTTGTTTTAGAGCTTCTGTCCTTTGAGTAGGTGGTAGGTTTGGCATTCCTCTCTTCCCTGGTAGAGTATGGAAATGGAACCTGTAACCTTGGTCTATAGTTTGCAAAATCCATTTTTCCCTTGTGATGCAATGCCAGTTTTTTTGAAAATAAGGTTAATTTTCCGCCTAAGGGTGCTTCTAGTTGTTCCCTGGTAGGCGGTGCCACTGTCAAGTCACTGCGATTGAGGTGTTGTAGTGGTGGTGGCTGCGTCTGTGCCTCGCTGGTTGTTACCTTGCCATTGGCGTCCCCTGTAGGCACCCCTGGTTTGGTTTCTGCCTCTTGAACGCCTATTCCTGCCTCTCTGAGCCTTTGAGGAGTCCGGAAAGGACAAATTCTTGGAGGGCCAGTTCCTGCTAAACCTTGGAGGTTGAACCTGTAAGAAATCTTTCACCGTTTGTACAGATTTCGACTTCTCTTCCATCTTTTTTAGTACCTGCTGAGCAGGGGAACCAAATGAATTGACCTTGTCCATGGGTGCATCCAAAAGCTTTGATTTGACATGGTCTGGTAATGCCTGTTCTTTCAACCATGCATGTCTCCTGATAACTGTGCCAGTCATGGCTGATCTAAAGGAAGCCTCCAGTGCATCATAGCCACATTTTAAAGAATGGTTACTAACCTGCTGTATGTTATGTACCATTTCCTGAACATATTTTTTATCTAAAGATTCTTCAGAGGAAAGCTTTTTAGTTAACTGGTCAAGCATAAACTCTTGATATTGAATCATATGAAATTGGCAGTTCAAAGCCCTAGCTGACAAGGTAGCAGAAGTGTAAACTTTTTTACCCCATCTCTCTAAGGACCTGGATTCCCTTTCAGAGGGGAGGGGGTTTTTAGTAGAGGTAGCAGCTACAGCTTTAGGGCCCTGGGCGATAGTCTCTGGATCTGCAAAAGGAGCCTTGTATAAATGGTGATGAGTGTCCGGGACCCTGTAGAACCTATCGGGCTTAGCAGGAGCCGGAGGTAATGAATCAGGAGCAGTGCAAGCATCATTAAATGTATCATCTACAACAGAAAGAACTGGAGGTATAGCTAAAGGCCTATGTTGTGGCAAATGTAGAAAGGTTCTAAGCCTTTTTCTGGAGTCTGAGAAATCTTGGCCCTGCCACTGAAATTGTTCCCTCATAGCATGCAAGGTTTCCCCAAAGGAAAATTCCTCAGGTGGAGAGGCTGAAGGAATGGACTCTTCCGCATCAGAGTCTTCGTAAGGAGAATAAGAAGCCTCAGGAAGGTCTGTATGTTCTGATTCAGAGGAACCATCAGTGGATACTGGTTCAGGGGGCTCTGCCCTAGGTCTCTTTTCTGGAGGTGGGAGAGAGGACCTGTCTGGATGAGGCTGGGATCCACGAATTAAAGAAATTAAATCCTCAGCCAAAGAAAGCATATGAGAGCTAGTGCTGGGCCTGTGTGAGGGGGGTTTGGCAGGCACAGTTTTTGAAGCTTTGGCTGCTTTAGCCCTGGCAAAGGCCTTAATAGACATGGCTGCAGGAGGCCTAGCAGCTCCACGTGCAGGGGTTGAAATATCCAGGGGAATTGTGTCTGATAATTCCTGAGAAACCGCAACAGAAGGCTGGATTTCAGAAGCTGATTCTACCAGGTTAGAGGAGGCCTCGGTAGAAGGCATGGTTTCGGCTGGAGAAAGAACAGCTTGCTCGGTTTCGGCCGAAACCGAGACACTCGCGGTTTGCTTAATCACGGTTTCTGCCGAGACCGCGAGTGTCGGTCCTTTTCTTTTCGTTTTTTGGAAATTTGCGTTGTCGGAGGATCCGACAGCATAATGTAGGTAAAATCAGAGCCGAAAATTTGTTCAGCAAACTCCGACCGACGTCTAAGCGTCCGTCGGTTAAAAGAAGCGCAGGCTAGACAAGCTGCTACGTCGTGGTCTGGGCCTAAACAATGTATACAGTAGGAGTGGAAACCTTTATGAGGTATTTGTTTCCCACAAGATAAACAGTTATTCACTTTCTCTGACATCGGCTGAGGCAAGAAAGAGTCCCCAACGGGGTACTTAGCTTTTTAGAAGTCTTCAAAGTATTATTCGGTAGTAGTAATCTCTGGATCTGACCGACCGGCACTTGCGAACAGCTTCTGCTTCGGGCGCCACGCGGCAAGAAAGACTGAGGAAAATGGCATCGGCTGATGCCTTTATACCCGAATAACTGCAGCTATGACGTCGGGTGAAGTGCGACACCAGCCGAGGCCAGACCCAGACTGTGGAATCCGGCCGACCGAAGGGCTGCCTGACGACAGGACAACCCATTTGTAATGACTGCAGATGCATCCTTGAAGGACATCTGGAGTCAACAATAAAGGTGTCGGTTCCGAGGAAGATCTCTGAGCAGACACGGTCAAAGTCTGTGCCGATTGAACGGTCGGTGCCGATACAGTGGTAATGGTCTGAACAGGGGAGCCCCTCAGTGCCGATATATAGAAGGCTGCAGGAGAAGACTGAGCCGAAATCACTAATGGAGCCGAAGGCCTCGGTGCCGAAGGTCTAGGCACCGAAAGCACTGGGGCTGACAGAGCTCCGGAGCAGAAAAGTACAGTTGTGCACCTACCATAAATGTAGATGCTAGAGTGTATTCACTGCTGCAGTAATTACACTTGGGTTATCCTGCTGGCAGGCTACCCGCAGTCGGCCAGAGTTCCAAAGTCTAGGTCCGGCATCAGTTGCTGTCGCCTCTTCCCAGACGTCAGTGCGCCAGGGGTATAAAAGATGCAGCCGATGCCATTTTCTTCAGTTTTTCTTGCCCCAGATGTCAGGTGCCCCAAATAAGTAGGCTGAAAAATATAGCAAAAATAAATGCATGCACAGAAATAACATACACCAAAAAAGGTTGTATAGGATAGAGACGTACAGATAAGACCCAGCAAAAGAAAGGGGGATGGTGGGAGGGTAACCTGGACTGAAACAGTGAATACACTAACATCTACATTTATGGTAGGTACACAACTGTACTATGTTCGTGTTTCACTGTTGCAGTCATTACACCTGGATTGAATCCCAAAGCTGAGGTTGGGTGGCTGGGCCTAAATAGGATTAGGAGAGGCTACAAGGCCCTGCAGAACTGCAGTGGCAAAGCCTGCTCTGGATTTAGAGTAGGGAGGCAAGTGGTAGCGCTTGGTGAAAGTGTGCACTGAACTCCAGGTTGCAACCTCTAAAATGTCTTTGGTTGGTACTCCTCTGAGGAAGGTTGCTGAAGTGGCTGCTGCTCTGGTTGAATGTGGCCTAATGCCCTTAGGCACTGGCTTACTATGTCGTGAATAGCAGAAATGAATGCAGTGTCCTATCCAGTCTGCTTTGAGATGGGCTTTCTTTGTGATCCTGCAGCATAAGCTACAAACAGTTGCTCAGTTTTTCTGAAAGCTTTTGTTTTGTCCAAATAGAAGCATAGCTGTCTGTGTATGTCTAAAGCGTGCAGAAGTCTCTCCCCTTTACTCTGGGGATTTGGATAAAATGTTGGCAAATGAATGGTTTGGTTAAGAGCCACACTGGATACTACCTTTGGCATAAATGTTGGTTTGTCCTTAGAGAAACCCTGTCCTGATGAAAAATGATGAAAGGTTCCACTGCCGTCAATGCCTGTAACTCTCAGACTCTTCTTGCTGAAGTTATTGCTAGGAGCAGAGCAGTTTTCCATTATAAGAATTTTATATCAGCTGTATTGGCTGGCTTAAAAGGAGGCAGTGTGAGCTTTTCTAAAACAAAATTGAGGTCTCATGTAGGTATCGGTGCTCTTGGGGGTCTTATTTTTTTGCCCCTCTGAGGTACGGTCTTAGTAGTGGATGAGAGAAAATTGGAGGTTCTGTGTTGAAATGGCAGAGGCATGGATCTTAATTGATGAGAAGCATAGGCCTTTGTCCAGCATCTTGGTTAGGTATTGTAAAATCTGAGGTATATTTGGAACAAGTGGTTCGAGTCCTTGTGCCTGGTTCCAAGCACAGAATCTCTTCCATTTTTCGGCATAAGATTTCCTAGTGCTGGGCCTCCTGGCTTCTAAAATGACATCCATAACAGCTTTAGAGAGAGGTGTGGTCTGAGTGGCTATATTATCTGCCATGCAGCCAGATTTAAGGTTCTGAGTTGACTGTGCAGAATCTGATTGTTTTGTTGAGTCAGAAGATGAGGAATTTGAGGCAAAGGCCAGGCTAAGCCTTGAGACAAGCTCTTTAGGATTGGGTACCAGTACTGGCGTGGCCAGTATGGGGCAATCAGGATCATCTTTGGCCTCTCGTCTGACTTTTAGGAGCACCTTGGTAAGAGGAGGCAGTGGAGGGAAGGCATAAACTGTCATGGTTTTCCAGCTGAATGACAGAGCATCCACTTTCCATGCTTGAGAGTAATAAGTTCTTGTGCAGAATTTCTGTAGTTGGCAATTGTGAGGGGAGGCAAGAAGATTTATGTCTGGGCGTCCCCATTTCCTTGTTATCATGCTGAACACCTGTGGATTTAGTTTCCATTCGTGCGGATCCATGAGATTTCTGCTTAGTTCGTCTGCCAGTGTATTTTTTGTTCCTGGCAGGAATTGTGCCTGCAGATGTACTTGATAGGTCACTGCTGTGATCTACAAAGTCATGGCTTGCCTGCATAGGGGGTAGGAATATGTGCCCCCTTGCTTGTTTATGTACCACATACCAGTGGTATTGTCAGTCTTTAGTAATAGTTGTCCTGGATGTAGTAGGTCCTTGAAAGCTGTCAGGGCATTCTGTACAGCTAGCATCTCTTTTTGATTGATGTGAAGATGCATTTGTTCCTTGGGCCATGTGCCCTGAATACATTTTCCTGCTATATGTGCCCCCCCCCCCCCCCCCAGACATAATCCGATGCATCCGTTGCTATTGTCTGCCTGGCTGTGGGTAAGATGAAAGGCTGTCCCCTTGTTGTGGTGACAGGCCTGGGACCACCATTGAAACTCATGTTGTAGGCAGGGAATTAAAGTTATGATCGTTTCCAGGCTGTGACAATGTTGAGTCCAAACACTTTTTAGATACCATTGTAGTCTCCTCATATGCAGTCTTGCATATGGAATTAGTAGAATGCAGGACGCCATGAAGCCCAGGACCTGCAGAATTTTTCTTGCAGGGAGCAGAGTCTTTGTTGCCATCATATGAAAGTAATGAGTCAGTTGCCTTTGTCTGGCGTGAGATAAGCCATCTGGGCAGTTGTACTTAAGCTTGCACCCAGGAATATTATCTCTTGAGAGGGCACTAGTTTTGATTTATTTTCGTTTACTGTGTACCCTAGGCAAACTAGTAACCTTTTTACAAACTCCAGATGCTTTAGAAGAATGTCCTTGCTCTCTGCTTGAATGAGGCAGTCGTCAAAGTAGGGATATATTTGAATTCCTTTTTGTCTGTAGAATGCAGTTACTGGTGCCAGGCATTTTGTGAAGACCCTGGGCACAGTAGATAAGCCAAAGGGCAGTGCAGAGAATTGGTAATGCATTGAGCCAGCTATGAATCTGAGGTATCTTCTGCAAGATTGTCTGATTGGGGCATGCAGGTATGCCTCCTTGAGGTCCAAAGTAACTAGCCAAGCCTTCTTGCCCAGCATGGGTAGAAGTTGCTGTAGTGTTAACATTTTGAATTTTGGAACATCCAGGAAAGTATTTAGGATTGACAAGTCCAGTATTGGTCTCCAGGCTTTGTCCTTTCTGGGTACTAGGAAAAGTCTTGAGTAAAATCCTTGTCCCTGTTCTTGCTGTGGTACTCGTTGAATAGCTCCCATATGTCCAGGAGAGCAGCAATTTGTTTTTGTGCCTCTGCCCATTGGTTTTGTGGCAGGTCCGGCATACCTTTTGATTTTGGAAGGGTGTGAAAGTGGAACCTGTAACCCTGAGAAACAATATTCAGTACCCATTTGTCCTAGGCGATTATGTGCCAATTTTTTGAGAAAAGTGCTAGCTTGCCCCCTAGGGGTGCTGCCAAAAGATAAGTGCTTGGCATTTGCAGAGGGAAGTCATTGGGACTGTTTCCTATAAGGTTGTGATTGGTCTTCTCCTCCTTTGGGGGCTGAAGCACCCCATTGTTTTGGTCTGTAGGAGCCTTGGGGCTGAGATCTGCCTCTTGGGAATCTGTATCTGCTTCTTTGTGGTCTGTCTGATACCGGAAAGGACCAATTTTTTGAAGGCCAGTATCTGCTAAACCTAGGTGGTTGAACCTGTAAGAAATCCTTTACTGCCTGTATTGATTTTGCTTTATCCTCCATTTTCTTTAACACCTCTTCTGCCTTAACACCAAAGTATCATGCTGTAGTGGAGCATCCAATAATTTTACTTTAACATGTTCAGGTAAACTTTGTTCTTTCAACCAAGCATGCCTACGAATGACAGAGCCTGTAACTGCGGCTCTACAAGAAGCCTCTAATGAATCAAAACCACATTGAAGAGTATGCTTTCCCACTTGTTCAACTGCATGCAATAAATCCTGCATTTCCTTACTGTCAGAACTTTCAGAGTTTGTAACCATTTTCTGTTTTAACAAGGACAGGAGATACTGTTGATATTTAAGCATGTGAAACTGGCAATTTAAAGCCCTTACAGCTAAAGTAGCCGAAGTGTAAACTTTTTTCCCCCATCTATCCAGAGCTCTGGAATCCCTAGCCGAGGGGACAGGATTTTTAGCGGTGGAAGCCTTAACCCCTTTAGGACCCTGAGAAATTGTTTCTGGGTCTGCAGCAGGGTTTTTGTAAAGAAATTTATGAGAGTCAGGGATCCTGTAGTATCAGGAGGCAGACTGAAAACATCAACAACAATATCAAGCACAGGGGGAATAGCCAGGGGCCTGTGATGAGGCAATAAAAGAAAATCTGAGCCTTTTCTTGGATTCTGAGTAATCCTGGCTCTCCCAATGGAAATGCTCCCTCATGGTGTGCAGGGTTTCCCCAAAAGAATAATCCTCAAGCGGAGAGGCTGAGGGCATAGACTCTTCTGCATCAGAGTCCTTATAGGGAGGGAGAGAATATCCCTGATCAGAAGAGGAATCAGAGGAAATAGAAACCTGGTCAGAGGAATCAGTCAGTGTCTTGCCTAGGCCTTTTGTCAGGAGGGGGATGGGAACCCCTGATTAAAGTAATTAGGTCTTCGGCCATTTTAAGCATCTGCTTCTTTGGCATGGATGACTGTTCAGGAGAATGCTGTACTTGTTTTCTTGTCTTTAATGGTGTTTTTGACTTTGCCTTGGCTGCTGTAGTGGACTTAATAGTAAGCTGTGAAGGTCTGAAAACACCCTCAGAAGCCGATGCCTGCTCAGCGGCTCCGGACCCATCTGAGGGAATAGTTTCCGCAGGCCCAATACCTTGAGTTTCCACAGGCCTCTGTCTCCACGTGGCTGTCGATTATGGCCTGTGGCTCTGAGGTAGCAGGTGTCAGGGGCTGCGAAAGCTCCTCACTGAGAACAGGCGAACCGGCGACTGGCCTAGAAGAGGCTTCGTCGCCGGTTTTGGACCTCGGATGCCTGTCCTTATCTTTGTCTTTGCGTTTTTTTATAAATTCCAGTCGGTTGTTCTGACTGCATTATGTAATTAAACCTTCGGCCAAAATAATGTAAAGCAAAATCAAACAGACGTTTAATAGTGCATTTGTTGAATCTACCACAAAACCGACAACTAGTAACGCCGTGGCCAGGGCCTAGGCAAGGAATACACTAAGAGTGAAAGTCCTTATGAGGTATTTGCTTCCCCACAAGAAATACAATTATTAACTTTTACTGACATCGGTCTGGAGCAAGAAAGTTTCCCCAACGGGATACTTAGCTTTATTGAAGACTTCGGTTCCAAAACTCTATTTCAAAAATCTCAGGAATCGGCTGACCGGCACTTGCGAACTGCTTTTGCTTCGGGCACCGCGCGGCAAGAAAGACTGGAGAAAATGGCGTCGGCTGCATCTTTTATACCCCTGGCACACTGACGTCAGGGAAGAGGCGACAGCAACCGACGCCAGACCTAGACTTTGGAACTCTGGCCGACTGCAGGTAGCCTGCCAGCAGGATAACCCAAGTGTAATGACTGCAACAGTGAAACACGAACATCTTTAGCCTTTTTAGGTTTTGGTTGGCGGGTGTCCCCAGCCGGGGACAAAGGCAAAGATTTAGCCTTAGTAGGAACATCCAAGGTTTTCTTATGGGCTCTAGGAGGGGTTGAGGCCTCAAACCCAGAAATAGCCTCTGAAAAGGGAGATTTTAGAAGTCCCTTCAGTAACAGCTTGTTTTTCCTTTCCAACAAGGTTCTATTAGAAAAGTTCTCACAAATAGTACAGGGTGGGTCAACAGACAAATGGGAAGCTCCCAAACAAACACACAAAAGAGTGTGCGCATCATAAGTAGGCAGTGTGTGTCCACAATCAGAACACTGCTTAAACCCCGGACTGCCTTTCTTATCTGCCATGACAGCAAATTAATTAATAGAAAAGGATTACCAACGATGGTAGAGAGAATATCTCACGGTAAAAGTGGTAAAGAAAAAAGCAGAAAAACTTGAAGAAATTATGAACGCTAGATGCGATAGGGTAAGAATAAAATATGAACTTTTCTGACAGAAAAAGTAATCTGTAAAGCTATTAAACAACAATTGACTGTACTTAGCTCAAGAGAAGTAGCTTGACATGACCGAATGGCAATGCGGCAAAATGAAATCTGGGGTAACAGGGAGAGGGAGACTGTGGGTAAGAGTTTAGCTCGAGAGTTTGAAGCTGACGGGAGCTTAGAAAATGGCTGGCTCTGTTCAGAGCTCGGAACAGATACCCATGCATAAGGAATGAACGAGGATTAACAATATCAGATCACATAGTTACATGTGTTACTGTACAATATGTGATGTAACATCATATGCAAGACATGTATGCACACTTGCCACATACTATAGTCTGCTACTCTATGTATGCACAGATGTGCATACTCCGTAGTATAGTGTATTGTACTGACTTATGTGCTAACATGGACATTGCACCCTGTAGCTACCACACAGATGTGGATAAATTATCTTACTGCTGTGACCCTCCCATTTAGGTACCTCTGGCGTTTTGCAGCAACAGCAGCCTGTGTCAGGTGAGATTTACCAGGCTTGATAACACACGGAACACATTAATTGCATGCCATCTGCCATAACACACTTACACAATTATGGTGGTCCTGGTAATGGACACTGGTCAGACCTGCAATGCATCACACTGTTTACCTATGTGAAACAATTGAAGACTATATGAAACACCTACACTAAACCTTCCAAACTGTCATTGCCAGATGTGTGGACAACAATGAACAGTCTCAAATTTCTGCACCTTTCAGTTTATCTGAACAGCCAATTACATCTCGTTCTATATTTTCAGCCTTTTGTCCATCCATCCACAACCCTCACACACTGGCGCAGCAGACAGTGTTGTTACCTCAGAGGTCCACTGGTTCGATTCTTGGCTAGGATGCCTTCTGTGCGGTATCTGCATGCCTTCCTTATGTTTCTGTGGGTTTCTTCCTGGTGCTACAGTTTCTTCAAACATTCCAAAGACCTGCAGTAGGTGGACTGAACACACTAAATTGACTGTTAGAGTGTGCATGCGAGTGCGTCGTCTGGAGGAACTGCCATGGCAAGGCTAGTAACCCAGTAGTGTAAACCACAGCTCTAGATGATGGTCACTGTTGAAGTGGCACCCACACCCTATGCGCACCCTTTTGTAATTTTACTTTGTATAGCTCTACAGTGTCTCACTTAAAACACCAGAGTACATTCAATTTAGTTTTCCTCTAAATTACTGGAGGCCATCTCCTATACTAAAGATGAAGCTTGAACTGTTTTTGGTAAACAGCCATAAGGTTCTTCCAAGTCACAACTGGTCGACTACCGCTTACTTTCCCCAAATGTCTTTTTTCCTGGCATCCAGTCAGTGTAATTACTACCAAGCAACTGAATTTTAGCCAAAGTGATAACTTTCACTTTTTTAAGCAAATTCTGGGTTTACTCACTGCTGAGTTCTAATTGACCTGTTCCTTTGTCTACTGCCTTCTATACATTGACAATGGCCATACACTAAATGCTAAAAATGTACTATTTGGCAGTGTTCCCACCTCCTGTCACACAAATAAACCCTTACACCCGGATTGTCAAGGTGCCCACATTCCAGACGACAACTCCATATCCGGCCAGCACGTCTTCACAAAAGTTCAGAAAACATTCTAGAGAACATCTAATGAGCAAAGTAAGAGTTATCTCCCTTGTACTCATCCCTCATAAAACCCAAAGCTGTACACAATGAGCCTTTCGGCACCTAGATTTCCAAGCATACTTTTCAACTTGAGACCTCAAAGATTCTTAAACAATATAATCACTGGTCTGAAGTCTCAGACTAGCGGTCCTGACCTTGCACTCGCATCGGTTCCTTTGAGATTGAAAATAAAGGCAACACACTTTGCACTACTTGACATCCTGCAACTCCACAGAACCAGCGTCTCTGCAAACACCTTGGCTCCATCAAGGTTCGACTATAAATGATATACGGTGGTTTGGAAGACCATCCATGCCCTCCAACACAGCCACTGGACCCATCCCCTAATTCTGGGACATAACCTTTTAGAACAATGAGAGATCTCTATGGCCATCTTCTGACTCAGATGTGGCAGAACACTTGGCTTGCGCTCTTCAACTGTACTTAGAACAGCAACATTTGACTTGTGCTTCTCAAATACATGTCTTGCTTGCCTATGTTACAGGTGATGAGTCTGTCCGAGTTCCCCATCCTTGCTTCAGAGGATATATCCCTTGGAAAAAAAAACATCTGAGGAGGTAGCAGTTTAAAAATCCAGTTTTTAGGTCATTCATATGCAAAATATAAGGGCTAATAACTACTATGGGAATGCAAACTTAGGCTTAAGATCCTTACAGAACAGTTTAGGATACATACAGATACCATCAGGCCTCTGAGAACTGACTAGGTCACAAAAATCCACTACACGCTGCTTGCAAAATTTTTCACAACCAAATCTCTTATCTCATACTACCTTTAGCGTTTGTTTTTTTTTAATGGGTGTTTACATTCCCTAGTCACATGCATTTTAGACATCCCTCCATCAGATTCAGGGTCAATGGTGCATTTTGCCACTTATCTTTTCATGCTTCAAGAAGACACTAAAGATGTAGTCTGTTCACAAAATGGTCTTCTTATCAGAGGAAGCATACAGATTACAAACAAGACAATTAACATGAATGCCCAAGCCAGAAGACAAAGGTAATGATCATTTTCTGGAATATGTCAGCCACAGGTATATTTGTCAATGACCTTTCCAAGGAAAGATATCAGCCTCAGAAAACCTCCAACTCTCAAATCTCGCAACACAATGCAAAAGGTATTAACAGCAAGAATGAAAAAATTTCCCCAAACTGGTTACTTATCACACCTCTAGGTGACAACTAGGATGGTAGTTGGACAGACTTCTGGTTGCTCTACGCAGCATAACAAAATGAAGACAGCACAGGTGGTCCTGTCCTTTATATTCTCTCTCTATTACAGAAGTCTAGTGTGGGGACACTGGCCCTGTGCAGAGAAATCTGAAAGCTTGAACTCTGGGGCAAGTGGTTAGATGTCTGTTTTGAGTGTAATCCCATATGTTAAGAAATGTACTACCAACCTATGAACCTATTAAAAGTAATAGAAGATGATTAAGGAGAATGGAACTGTTTTAATGAGCATGGCTAATTATGATAAGAAATTATCACAGTTGTTGGCAGAAAGCACCCTTGCACTACCAGGCTATAACTCACTCCACACCTTTCAGCCCCAGGACTTGGACCGAAGCTCCAAAGGTGGTAGTGTTTCCATAGTCATAAAGGATGCACACACCACCAGACTAGTAGCCCAACAGAACTCATCAGAGATGCTTCAGGTGCAGCTAACATTGGGTAAGACAACAATTCAGGTTGTAGCCTGCTATAGGTCCCCAACCATGTTCCAAGACTCGCACTCCACATTCCTAAGCACCATGGAGAATATTAGGGTCCAACCTAACACACTTATACTGGGTGACTTCAACTACCCCTCCATTAACTGGGAAAACTACTCATGTACTAATACAATTGCCCAATGTTTCCTGGAATTCATAAATTCCAATGCCCTGGACCAGCTCGTTCTTATTCTCACTAGCGGTAACATCATCCTTGACCTGGTCATTACTAACATGGGTGACTGTTTCTCTACACCATTAGTCATCTCCTCCCTAGTTAGATCCGACCACAAACTAATCACCTTGGAAATCCAGGTGACTTCACTACACCCATGCAAATGGAGATCAGTTGCACGACCGCTGAATCATACACCAATGCACTGTACGAACAGATACACAAATGCATGGATCTCACCATACCCAACAGAACCAAGATGCTCTGCTCCAAAAAAAGGAAGCCAATCTGGTAGTCCCCTGCCATAAACAAACTCTACAACAGGAGGAGGAAACTGATGCGGAATAAGGTGACGTCCCAAGACTGGAAAAGCTCCCTTATCAGCTTCAACAAAAATCCCTCATCAAATCCTCTAAAGCTAGCTATGAAAACAAACTTGCAGCAGATAGTAAAGAAAACCACAAGGTCTTCTACAGTTATGCAAAGAATCGCCATGGCAATACCCAGATTTGCTCTGAGCTACTGCACAATGGTACCTCCTATACCAAGCCAACAGATATTGCCAATATAATGGCCGACAGATTCAGTGCCAACTTGACCCCCAAGGGATCATGCACAATACCAGCAGACTGCCAGGCACCCAGTATTACTGCTGCACAGGTTAAAACAGTACTGTCCAAGGCCAAGAATACAGCTTCTATGGGACCTGACAATATCCCTGGCTGTGTGCTACATTAGCTAAAGAGTGAACTGGTACCTCACCTGTGTGCCCTGTTCAATCACAGCCTCACCTCAGGCTTTGTCCCTACCAAATGGCGCACTGCTACAGTTATCCATCTCCACAAAGAAGGAGCGACTATAGACCCTGGGAACCATCGCCCCATTAGCCTGACGAGTCTGACATGCAAAACTATGGAACGCATCACCATGGACCTAAAACAAGAATATAGGGAATCTCCAAACTCTGGATCCCACACAGTTTGGCTTTCTGAAGGGTAGATCATGCCTGCTAAACTTGGCTGATTTCTTTGAGTCAGTCACCAAAGCTGTGGATGAAGGCAAGGTGGTTCATACAGCCTACCTTGATCTGGCCAAGGCCTTTGATACTATTCCCCACTCGGGAATCATAGAAAAACTCGCTAAGCATAAACTCTTATATCATTAGGTGAGTTGCAAACTGGCTCACAAGTAAAACTTACAGTGTGGATGTAGCTGACTCCAAGTCAGACTACTGACCAGTCACGAGTGGGGCCCCACACGGTTCAATCCTGGGTCCTCTCCTGTTTGGTATCTACTTCTCTGAAGTCCAGGCCAACACGAAGAGACTCTGGCTGACAAAGTTCGCACAGGATCGCATGTTGGGAGCTATTATTAACTTCACGACTGATGTTGACATCCTACAGAAAGGCCTCACTGAGACCTACGACTGGTGTCAGAACCACGGCCTTAAGCTCAATGCAAAAAATGTGTAGTCATCCCCTTTGGGAAAAACCCAGTTCCCATGAATTACCTCATCGATGGTAGCCCACTGCACACAGAAGGCATTATGAGATCTGGGAACACAGGTTGACAGCAACCTCTCTTTTGACCACCACATTGCCACTGTGGTCAGAAAGTCATTCTATGTGGCACATCTCAATACTAAGGGTTTTTCATCCAGGAAGAAACAGGTCATTGTCTCCCTCTACTCTTCCCTCATTAGGCCAGTCATTGAGTACAATGCCCCATTTGGCATGTACCTCACTAAACTCCTGCAACAACTGGAGAGGCCGCAAAAGTACCTCACAAAGAGGATCCTAGGCCTTAAACATTTGCCCTGTATGGACAGACTAAAAAAACTCCAACTATTCTGTCTCATATCGCCTACTTAGAGGCAATCTCTGCTTGACTTACAAAGCCAGGTCTGACCCAGCTCTGTTAGAAATGCTACATCTAAAGAAATTCCAATCCCTCCGCACCACACGCTCCAGAGACCTCCACCTCATTACCACAATCAATAGAATATGCTGGAGGGACAAGTTCATAACCCAGAGACTGCCCATGCTATGGAATAGTCTTCCCATACATATCAAACCAGAGAACCTCACTGGCCTCTTCAAAACAAATCTTGAGTGGATGGGAATTAGAAAAGTTCACCCCAGAGATCACTACAGTGGCTTTACTCTACAGAGGCACTGTGAACTAAGGCTGGGTGGCACAATGCCAGGGTAATCCTATAGGCTAGGCTTGTAAAGGCCCCATGGCCATTAGCCTAGTACACATCTATGAACCTATCCTTACTATTAACATGTACTCAGTGTGAATTGTGGGTGTAAGGTGATCTACTAATCACTGCAGTGTGTGTGTGAGGGCTTACATTTCAACTTGGGGAACAGCTCATTAAAATTATTACAGGGATAAAGCAAATTATACACATGGCAGTGTGGCAGCACAGGCTATTACTATAGATTTTACTGTCTAAATTTACAACTTCATGATGCTTTTAGTGTTTTCTGAATAGAGAACAAAGAACTCAATGTTCACACAACAAAAACTTTTATTACCAAAAACAAAAATAAACCTCCATGAAGAAACCTCATTATTCTAGTTTATCTTTTGAATATGACCGCATAAATTAACACAAACCTGGCTTTCTTTCAAGCTTGATACTTGCTTCTGCAAAGTTATATTCTCTTCCTCTAACTCAGCAAAGTCTTGCAGTTGTCTCATCTCTCTAACTTTACTTTGTTTAAGGTCTTCACGAAGTTGAGCCTTCTCGTTTTCAATAAGCTCACATTCCTTTAAAAAAAGGAAAAATCCAGACATCACATATAAAGAGGTAAAATTTACTTATGATGAAGATATGTTATGCAGTAATGCGCCAGTGCTCAGTTTTTAAAGAGCAATTTACAACTTTCCAGGTGTAATGACAACAGCTTGTCTCAGTGGGATAGTACAGAAAAAGACTGGGGTGGGGTGAAAATAAGCAGTTAATATAAATCTTGGAAAAGCCGCTCTAAGCAAGGGATTAATTTATATAGGACTTCAAAATCAAGGCAAGTACAGTTAAACATCCTACTTACCTGTAACAGTAGATGCTCCAATTTCACATTGCCTCTCTGGTGTTTGGGTTTTGTGTCTACACACAAACCCGCATTGGCAGCTATCCAGAGCTCAGAATCCCCACCTCTGACTATGACAGGGACTTAGCTAAGCCCCTCCCATCAGAGGAAGCCTGATCACAGTCACAGAAAGTCAGTTATTCAAGCTTTTAATGCCAAGTAGGATGAACCAAGAAGGACCAAAGCAAGAACTACCTAAAACTAACCCTATCTACAGCCACAAAAATACTAACACAAATAACCAAAGTCAACCAACACAACAAAGTTGGATACCATAACTATATACAAAAATAATGGGGATCACGGGTGACTGCTGAAACTAAGGATGCATGAAATTCAAACATCTAATGTTACCGGTTAAGTAGGACTTGCACAACTGTACTATGTTCATCATTCACAATGCCCCAGTGATACAAGGGTAGATTCCCAAAGCTTACCCTACCAAGAAGGATAAGGATCCAGGGGCGCCTGGAGAATAGTCCTTACAAAGCCTACTCTGTAAAGAACAGCTGTACAACTAAACTTACCATAACAGTAGATCTCTGAATGATCACTGCTGCAGCAACATTAGCTATACAGGTTATATCCTGCAGGAGGATATAACAGTCGTCCAGGCTTCCAAAGCTTCAGAGCACCTTCTACGTTTCCAAACTCTCAGCAGCTCAAGCGGAGCTGGCAAACAAAGCTTGGGAGTGAATCCCTTCAGAGCTTTCCTGTGAACAGAGAGAGGGAAGCAGAGCCCTGAAAGGACGATGTTAGGAATTTAAAAAAAAAAAAAAATGTTCACCCCCCCCATAAAAAAAAAAAAAAAACACAAGAGTAATGGAGGGACAGAGAGCATGGCTACTGCAGCAGTGATCATTCTAACATTTATTGCTATGATAAGTTTACTTGCACAATAGCACTATGTTCATCATATTGATCACTGGTGCAGTAGCCCAAGCTATATGACTAGATTACCCTAGCTAACTACACTTAAGAGATGGAAAGAGACTAAGTAGCAGTTTCTAGAATACTTAAAGCCCAACCCTTTCCAAAAAGCCACAGTTGAAGCCAATGCCCTGACAGAGCAGGCCTTGATCCTGCCTGGAATAGTTTAATGATAAATATAGCAAACAGTAACAACCTTAGGCAATCATCTGGAAATTGTCTGTTTTGACAAAGGTTGCCCCTTCTTTCCTTCACAAGAAATAAACAAATGATCCAAAGATCTGAAAGTTCTGTCACGATAGAACCGGAGTGGTTTGTGGACATCCAAGGTAAGTATCCTCTCTCCCTTATTTTTAGATTCAGAAAAAACTGGGAAATAGTTTGGCTTAAAGTAAACCCTGTTACCACGTTACACACGAGGATTAGTTCTGTAAGAAACCCCGTCCCTCTGAAAAATGAGATCGAGTTGCATGTGTGGTAGTGTGGGTTTCCTCCGGGTGCTCCAGTTTCCTACCACATCTCAAAGACATGCTCTAGGTGGACTGGACACACTAAATGGTGTGGTGTGGTGCGTCTTCTGTGGAAGGTTCAGCACCAGGCTGGCAACTCGACTCCATAAAACTTTACTGCCAATTGTTCTGCGGACTGTTCCACTGTGGAGACCACTAACTGGGAAAAACCAGAAGCACTTGTGGCGAGTTAACCCGGACATTCTTGCAGAGGTTAAAGCAATCAGAAAAAACTGTTTTCCATGTTAAGAACCTCAAGTCAGCCAGGTTAGCAGATTCAAATGGGGCAAGTGTTACAGGTTCATAGGTGTGTACTAGATGAATGGCTCTGGAGCCTTTACAAGCCTAGCCCATAGGATTACCCTGGCATTGTGCCACCCAACCTTAGTTTCCAGTGCATCTGTCACGTAGCGCCACTGGAGTGATCCCAGGGTTGAATTTTCTATTTCCCGTCCACTCATCAAGCTTTCTCTTGAAGAGGGCCAGTGAGGTGCTCAGTTTGACATGTATGGGAAGTCTATTCCATAGCATGGGCAGTCTCTGGGTTATGAACCTCTCTCTCCAGCCTGTTCTGTTGATTGTGGTAATGAGGTTGAGGTCTCTGGAGCGTAGGGTGCGGAGAGATTGGAATTTCTTTAGATGTAGCATTTCTAACAGAGTTGGGTCAGACATGGCTTTGTAAGTCGAGCAGAGATTGCCTCTACGAAGGCGATATGAGGCAGAGAATAGTTGGAGCTTTTTAGAGTCTGTCCATATAGGACAAGTGTTTAAGACCTAGGATCTTCTTTGTGAGATACTTTTGCGGCCTCTCCAGTTGTTGCAGGTGTCTAAGTGAGGTACATGCCAAATGGGGCACGGTACTCTGACTGGTCTAATGAGGGAAGAATAGAGGGAGACAATGACCTTCTTCCTGGATGCAAAACCCTTAGTAATGAGATGTGCCACATAGGACTCTGACCACAGTGGCAGTGTGGTGGTCAAAAGAGAGGTTGCTGTCAACCTCTGTTCCCAGAGCTCTTATGCCTTCTATGTTCAGTGGACTGCCATCGATGCGTTCGCTCACACGAACTGGATTTTTCCCCAAAGGGGATTACACATTTTTTGGCATTGAGCTTAAGGCCATTGTTCTGACATCAGTTGTTGGTCTCAGGGAGGCCTTTCTGTAGGATGTCAACATCACTTGGGGAGTTAATAATGGCTCCCAACTTGCAATCGTCTGCGAACATTGTTAGCCAGAGTCCCTTCGTATTGGCCTGGACTTCTGAGAAGTAGATACCAAACAGGAGAGGACCTAGGACTGATCCCTGTGGGACTCCACTCGTGACTGGTCGGCAGTCTGACTTGGAGTCAGCTACTTTCACACTGTGGGTTCTGTGAGCCAGTTTTCACCCCACCTAGTAATACAGGGGTTGATGACTAGCTTAGTGAGTTTTTCTACAATTCCCGAGTGGGGAATGGAATCAAAGGCCTTGGCCAGATCAAGGTAGGTGTATGAACCACCTTGCCTTCATCCACAGCTCTGGTGACTTGACTCAAATAAGTCTACCAAGTTGAGCAGGCATGTCTACCCTTCACAAAATCAAACTGTGTGGGATCCAGAGTTTGGAGATTCCCTATATCCTTGTTTATTAGGTCCATGATGATGCGTTCCATAGCTTTGCATATCAAACTTGTCAGGCTAATGGGACAATAGTTCCCAGAGTCTGTAGTCATGCCTTTGTGGAGAGGGATGACTATAGCAGTGAGCCATTTGGTAGGGACAAAGCCTGAGGTGAGGCAGTGACTGAACAGGGCACACCGGTGAGGTTGCCAGTTCACTCTGTAGTTCAAGCAGAACACAGCCAGGAATATTGTCAGGTCCCATAGAAGCTGTATTCTTGGCCTTGGACAGTGCTGTTTTAACCTGTTCAGCAGTAATACTGGGTGTCTGGTCCTTTTTTTTGGGGGGGGGGGGGGTTAAAATTGGCCCTGAATGTCATCCAGTATATGGGCAATATCTGTTGACACAGTATAGGAGGTACCATTGTGCAGTAGATCAGAGCAAATCTGGGTACTGCCGCGTAGGTTCTTTACATAACTATAGAAGGCCTTGTGGTTGTCTTTACTATCTGCTGCAGTTCTGTTTTCATAGCTAGCTTTAGAGAATTTGATGAGCGATCTTAACTTTTTGCTGAGGCTGATAAGGGAGTTTTTCTAATCTTGGGACTTCGCCTTATTCCTCATCAGTTTTCTCCTTCTGTTGTAGAATTTGTTTATGGCAGGGGACCACCAAATTGGCTTTGTTTTTTTTTTGGAGGAGGGTGCCTTGGTTTTAATGGGTATGGCGAGATCCATGGATTTGTGTAAGTGTTCATACAATGCACTGGTGTAGGATTTGGGGGTCATGCAACTACTCTCCATATGCATGAGTGCCATGAAGTTAGCCACCTCTGTTCTTAGGAGCCCAAAGTTAACTTTGGAAATGTTTTTCATGGTGGTTACCTTTGCAGGGGTGGGGGAGTGGATTTCCAAGGTGATTACTTTGTGGTTGGATCTAACCAGGAAGGAGTTGACTATTGGTGTGGAGCAACAATCATCCAGGTTAGTAATCACCAGGTAGAGGATTTTGCTACCTCTAGTGGGGGTAAGAACGAGCTGGTCCAGAGCATTGCAATTAATGAATTCCAGGAAACTCTGGGCAAGTGTATTGGTATACGAGTAGTTTTCCCAGTTAATGGAAGGGTAGCTGAAGTCGCCCAGTACAAGTGTGTTAGGTTGGACTCCAATATTCTCCAGGGTGCTTAGGAATGTGTAGCGAGCATTCTGGGACATGGTTGGGGACCTACAACAGGCTATGACCTGAATCGCTGTCTTACCAAATATTAGCTGCACCTGAAGCATCTCTGTTGGGCTACCAGTCTGGAGGTGTGCGCATCCTTTATGAATATGGAAACACCACTGTGTTTGGAGCTTCGGTCCAAGTTCTGGGGCCGAAAGGTGTGAAATGAGTTATAGCCTGGTAGTGCAGGGGTGCTTTCTGCTGCCTTGAACCAGGTTTCTGTTACAGCACAAATGTCGATGTTCTCCATTTTAAGGAGTGCTTTGAGCGAGTGCATTTTGAGATTTAGACTTCTAGTGTTGAGCAGCATGCCCCTCAGATTGCATTTGTTTGTAGCTGTTACAGTGGTAATTTGGTCTTTGGACCACCTAAAAAAAGCACTAAAGGGGTGGCAAGAGCCTTGGCCAGTATCCAGAAGCCCAGGGGACAGATGCAGGCCATCTCTGGCAATGCATTGAGGTCCGTCAATCATGTCATCCCAGGCAGACAGATACTGGATCCCCTTAGAATGACTCCGGAAACTTAGCCATTTGTTGAAATCAATCATTTTCTGCTTGTACTGTGGTATTATTCTGGGTGATGGTAGGATGCTGCTCAGGGCTGGGGTCGTACCTGCCTGGGCTACCATACCCAGTTTTTTTTTTTTTTTTTTGGAAGCCTCTTATGCAAAACCCCTTTCCTCCTTTCTTCCTTCCTAAATCACAAAGACCTCCTAGATAAAGTACACAAATACCCTCAGCAGCCCCAAATGCGCTCTTTTCAAAAGAATACCCACATCAACACACAGAGCTACATCTCATGGAGCCTCTACTTCTAAGCCCATAAGGCAACCCACCAAACAATCCAACATCCTAGTCATTGTAAACTCCATCGTGAGGCACACTAATGTCCCACTCACTAGGCTGAATAAGGAGAAAGTTAGTCAGTTGCTCATCAGGGGCTAGGATCCACCACATTATGCATGCACTCATGTCACTGGACCACAATTACCAATATGACTTGGTCATAGTCTATATGGGAGTAAATGACCAGTCACTTACCTCCCTAGACTATATGAAGACAGTCATCATGGAGCTCGCAGAATATGTATGTCTCAGGCTGGTATGAGCCTAGCATTGAGCATCATTTTACCTTCTCCAAGGATGATGCCACAATATGAACAAAAGAAGTTTGACTTTAATAACAGGCTTAGTTTCTGGTGTCATTCTAAAGGGGTGCAATAACAGACCACACTGCTTTCCCAGGGATGGTCTGCACCTCTCTCATCTAAGCTTTCGAATATTACCTAAAACACAGTCTTCCCCCATAGTGCCTTTTTCAGGCAATGCCAAACAAAGTACTTCCGGCATAGCAAATCAAAACCAAGAAAATCTAAAGGTATTACTGCTCAATGCTAATAGTCAAAAACTCCACTCCCTAGAAACTCTTTACCCTATAGAATGCGGACGTCTGTGCTGTCATTGAAACATGGTTTAAAGCCGCAGACAGCACACAGATAGTGCAAGGTTATAATGCCTCCCACACATTTAGGCCAGCTACTTCACATGCACGGACCAAAGGTGGAGGTGTCTCTATTTACATCAAAAATAAATATACTTCAAGGCTGGCACACAGGACAATACACTTGAGCTGCTCCATGTTCAAATCACCATAGGTAAAATTAAATACCACTCCCTTGCATGTTATAGGTCCCCCTCTATGACACAGGAAACCCATACAATGTATTTAAACTTATAGGAAACTCTAACCATCCAACCCAATACCATATTCATGGGTGACCTTAAATGAGAATCCTATACAACACTAAATGCACATGCACAGACACTCCTGGATTTTCAGAACACAAGTTCCCTGGACCAGATGGTCAATACACGAACCAGGGTGCAACCAGATCTGGTCCTCACTAATATGGGAGACTGCTGCACACCCCCTACTGTAATGCCTTTTCTGGTAAAGTCAAACCACAAAATGGTCTCTTTTGAAGTAAAAATAAAACCTGGACCCCAAGCTAAACCTGGAATATTCAGAAACTATTCTATGGCTAACCACCTGCTATTAAGTGAAAACCTGGCAAAGTTTCAAGCCCCCACAAACCCTGAGAACACTGCTGCCTATGCAGAACTGTCCTCAGAAACCCTGTACAAGCATGTTAATAGCTGCATAGAGGCAGCTGCACCCACCAGGAAGAAGTACAGAACTAACTCAAAAAACAAGCCACCCTGGTGGAATCACAAAATCAATAGACTGTATAACAGGAGGAAGAAAATCATGGCAAAAAGTAGGAGATACAGCACCCAGCAGGCTAAAAGCACTCACACTAAACAACTTAGGAGGACAAAAAGTCTACCAAAGCCAAATGTGAGGCAAGTTTGGCCTCCCAAACCAAGGACAACCACAAAGCATTCTTTAGTTATGTCCGCAACCTCAAAGGCAATACACAACTGTGTGCAGAGCTCATTGTAAATGGAGCCACTTATACTGTGCCAAAATATATAACAAACCTCCTGGCTGATAAATTCAGCTCCAACTTTTCCCCTCTCCCCCCCTCAACCTTCCCCTCACGAAATATCATCAAATATAACTCCCCATGCCATCACTAGTGACAGGTCCTTAATGCTGTAAGACCAAAAACACTGCATCAGAGAGTCCAAACAATATTCAAAGATACCTTCGGTGAAGGCAGTCAGCCTAGCTAGACAGAATTTTGTAAATAATAATGTAATCCATAGGCTTGTTTTACAAATGTAAAGAGAAATATGGGTTATGATTAAAGTATATGTTGTACGGAGCTTCAAAAATGTAACCACAGTGCACTCTGCTGGAAGAAAGCTGAGAAGTCAAGCATTGTATGACTGGTTTGATCTCAAGCTTGGACACAGAATGTCTGGGCCAGAAAATTCGATTGTCTTGATTTAAAAGATAATTACTAATATTTTAAAATGTATAACGTCTTTTTTTGCTTTGGCTTCCTAGCCAGGTGCAGCTCATTAAGAAATGTAAATTTTGAGTTTGTTAGCCTGGGAACTAAAGAAGTGATACAATGATGTAATATGAAATGACTCCGCAGTACTGGGTCTTTATCAATTAAAGACTTTCTCAGAGAAAGGATTTGAGCATTTTGGATTTTGTCTGAAGAATATCCACTCACCAGCACTTGTGTGCTCTGTAAGTAAGGTATTTATTTAGAACAGTGATTTCTCTTAGAGATGGATAGAAATAGCCAGATTAGTCCAGCTGTTTTCTATATTTATCTCACACTATTCTACACATTATTTTAAAGCATTTCCTGTGATTTCTGAACTCTAACGTCATTGTGTTGAAGTAATAAGATTTTTCTTGCGTTTTTATTATTTATAATTAAATATTTTTAAAACCTTCCAACTGTGACTGTTTAAAGTTAATTTAAACTCAGAGTACATTGCATGTATTTAGTGATACTGTCCAAGCCAATCCAATAGCTTTAGCCCTGGGTCACACTATTTGGATAACAGTAATATTTGCACAGTGAAATCGGTCACTCTTTGGGAAGGGCCTTATTAGTAGCTGATAAGAGTAGTTGGTGGCAGTGATTACTACCTTATAGCCTGGCAGGAGGGGGCATAGCTGGTGAACCTGTGCCAGCCTTCCCCAGGAGTGTGTGTGTTTGTATATAAACCAAATTTCAAAGTGTGTGTGTGTGTGTGTGTGTGTGTGTGTGTGTGTGTGTGTGTGTGTGTGTGTGTGTGTGTGTGTGTGTGTGTGTCAGCTCCTTGGGCAGGGACACGAAGCACTGGTTGGTCAGAGAGGGTACTGGAGGTTTTGGCTCGACTTCTCGGCTGGGATCTGAACCCTATAGCAGTGCCAGTGGGGAGTCTTATAGGGGATCTGGAGAGAAAGGGAGAAACCAGACCCAGACAGACTGATCTGTGTGCTCTTAAGGGAAACTGTACATTACTGTGCGTGTCCTTGTTATCCTTCTCAATGTGCACGCCCCTCACTGGTGCTAGTGGCGAGGATTGAGGCTCCTTAATTACTGGGCCAGCGCACGGGCGTCACACCCTCTAAACAGCATGAAACATGACCTATCAGGGCCTCTGGAATTACTATTTAAATATAGCCTCCAAACAAGCTTCATGCCTCATGAATGGAGAAAGACAACAGTCAACCCTCTGCATAAAGGTGCGCAGTCTACAGACCCTGGAAACTACAGACCCATTTATCTCACTAATCATATATAAAGCCATGGAAAGTATTATACTAAACCTCCAGACACTGGACCCAAGCCAGTTTGGTTTTGTCAAGGATAGATCATGCCTACTCAACCTGGTGGAATTCTTTGAGGTAGTCACCAAAGCAATGAATGAGGGCAAAATAGTTCACACTGCCTACCTTGACCTGGCCAAAGCATTTGACACAATATCCCACTCCGGCATGGTTGACAAGCTCAAGAGGTTAGGTACAAACCCATAGGTCACCCGGTGGATAGCCAAATAGCCCACAGACAGGACCCAGGAGGTTAGAATTGGAGAGTCCACCTCTACGAAGGTGTCGGTCACAAGTAGAGTCTCAGTGATCAGTCCTTGGACCACTCCTTTTTGGCATTTACTTCTCAGAAGTCATTATCAATGTCAGTGGTCTCTGGCTGACTAAATTTAGAGATGATTGTAAATTAGGAGCAGTCACTGAATCTCACACCAACAAATGTTCTCCAGGATGGGCTGACACAAACAACTGGTGTCAAAGCCATGGACTAAAACTAAATGCAAACAAATGTATAATAGCATCCTTTGGGAAGTTATCCATCCCTGGTAACCATCACATGGACAACAGACCCTTTAGAGTTGACCCAGTAGTTAAGGACTTGGGGACACAACAGATGATAATCTAAGCCTTTGACCATCACATGTCTACAGTGATGAGACAATCATTCTATTTTGAGCAACTTATAAAACAGAGGAATGGCATCTAAGTCTAAGGAAATCATTGTTCCACTGTATTCAGCATTCATCAGACATAGTATTTAGTACAATGCCCCCTTTGGTATGTACCTAGCCAGGCATATCCAGCAGTTGAATGTTCTCAAAAGTTCCTCACTAAATGAATACAGGGCACAAGTAAAAGGTCCTATGCAGACCGGCTCGAGGCCCTATCCCTATATTCTGTCTCCTACAGGCTTTTGAGGGGGGCATTTATGCCTGGCATACAAGGCATTGTCAGGCCCCACTCCGATGGGCTCCTGCATATCCACAAAACACCAGAAGTACCCGTTCTAAAGACTTGAACCTTGCCTGTGATATAAATTGGACTTGGTGGGGAGATATGTATCCCAGAGACTACCCCATCTATGGAACAGGCTCCCCCATCCATGTGAAGCAGAGCTCCTCCCTATCCCATTTCAACTGAAACTTGGCCAACTGGATGGAAAACAGGAAATTCATCCCTGGTTTGACACCTATGTTTCTAATGGATGCAGGTAACCTGTAAATGGTTCATCTCCCAGGCCCATGCTTACACTTATCAAGGGTATCAGAACTTGTCAGATTTGGGATGCATGGCTAGGGCTTAAAAAGGCCCTTGTGGTCGTTAACCTAGTAAACACCTATGAACCTACATAAAACATTTTGACATTACAGTACATTGAAAGATTAGGATCTATGGGTAGACGTGCTGAAATGGCCAATAAATTAATCTTGATAGAAGAAAAGCAAGCAATTCATACAAGTAATATAAAACCAGAAAACTAGTTCTAAATGGGTGCTGGTTATGATACTGGCACCAATTAGAAAACCTTTCCCCATTTATTAATATACAATTTTCTAGTAGCAGGCTTTGTCTCCATTAGAGTCTGCTGCTCATCTTCACAGCTGTCTAAAAAGAATCAAGACCCCCATCATCCAGGAAGTGAATTGAATTCAATTGATATCCGGGTCTTACACCAGTGTTCCTGTGTGAGGATATTCTGTCCAACAAGAAGCTTGTGGTAATTGACCCTGGCCATTTCCAAAACAAGGGAGAACAGCTGCTGCCTGGGCTTGAAGGGAATCACCTCGATCTTCTGAATCTTCAGAAGTACCCTGGATATTAGTGGAAAGGGTAGAAAAGCATACAAGAGCCTTAATGTCCACGGAAAACAAAAGGCGCATGACTTCATGCCTACTTGCATGGAGTGCTAGAACAGGCTCTTGCCAGTTGACTGCTAAGACAGGAGGCCAAGAAATGCACTTGAGGAACTCTCCACAGAAGGATCGAATCTGGAAAGACCATGATCTAGTTTGTTTATGAGAGTCTACCCTGGTCCTGCTCAGCTCGTCTACCACAAAATTTAGCTGTGCCGAAATATAGGATGCCTGTTGGGATATAGCTTCACAGCACAGTCTCACTCAAGCTAACATAGCTAACTCTGCAAAGGGAATATGATCTGGTTCAGCAGTGATCATTATTAACATCTTATATATCAATACAGGTTTTAGTGCTCGGACCAAGTTTGTTACCTCTGGGATGCCTTTACAGTCCACCCCTTTCCAATATGCTACAGAAGGGGCTGAAGGTCTAGAGGAATGTGCCTTAACCTTGCCTGAATAGATTTAACATGGAGGGAGTAACAAATGAGCACAACAGAAGAGGACAAACAAATGAGCACAACAGAAGAGGACAAACAAATGAGCACAACAGAAGAGGACAAACAAATGAGCACAACAGAAGAGGACAAACAAATGAGCACAACAAAAGAGGACAAACAAATGAGCACAACAGAAGAGGACAAACAAATGAGCACAACAGAAGAGGACAAACAAATGAGCACAACAGAAGAGGACAAACAATGAGCACAATAGAAGAGGACAAACAATGAGAAATTTGCTTAGAGACAGACTGACCCTTCTTAGCCCTAGAATATGAAATAAATAGCTGCAAAGCTTTCCTGAAGGAACTGGTTTTGTCAAGGAAGTACCTGAGCTTCCTGTACACATCCAAGGTAAAAAGAATCTTTCAAATTTTTTTAGGTTCTGGAAAGAAAACTGGAAGATTGATGGCTTGATTCAGGGTGAATTCAGAAACATCTTTTAGCATGAAAGGGAGACTAATACGTAAAACAACCCTGTCCTTCTGGGAAATCAGGTAAGTTTTGCCCACCCTCAGAGCATGCAGTTCAGGAGACTCATCTTGCACATGTCAGAGCAATAAGCAAAACAGTTTTCTTAGTGATGAACCTCATCATTCTAAAGGCAGTTTCAAAAGGAGATACAGACCCTTTTTCAAGAACAAAAGCTGAAATCCCACGGAGGAGAAATTTGTTCAAGAGGATCATAAGGGCAACACTCATTTTGTAAATTGTTTGACCACAAAGATGAAAGAGGGGATAAATGGGCAGACAACCTGAAATGGCCATAAGACGCACCTTGATAGATGCGCAAGATGAGTCATCATTCAGTAACTCTAATATTTTAAAACCAGAGGGATAAACACCATACTTGCCTCTCTGATATCATTAATGCACCACCTAGAAAACCTCTTCCACTAGCAACAGTAAGACTGTAGTTGTAGGTTTTCTTGGTTCCATCAGCATCTGCTGCACATCCTCATGGAACGACTACCTAAAACTGATCAAACCAGCATCATCCACGCCGTTAGCAGCAATTATTCTGTGTTGGAGTACACTAGTCATCCTTGACACTGTGCAAGCAAATCCAAAGTGCAAGAAAACTTGTGGTTATTGCCCTTGGCCAATTAAATTAAAAGGCAGAAACAATTTTGCCTCTGACAACATGATGTCATCACAATGACATTTGGTTATATTTTTCTGAATCTTCAAAAGTACCTTGGATATCAGTGAAAAGGGTAAAAATGCATAAAGGACCATTCCTATCCAGGGGAACAAGAATGTTTCTCTCTTCAAAGCACGGTTACAAGGATGTAATATTTCCAACTGTCTGTTTTGAAAGGAGACAGAGGACACTATCTGAAGTGTTCCCCACATCTGACCAAATCCAGGCAGATCTGTGTCCTGAGTTTCCACTTGTGAGGGTCTGTCCTGGATTTGCACACCAGTCCCCAAGGTAGTTCTTTTTTGGGTATAAAGTGATCTTCCTTTTTGTGGTATAGGAACTAGGCCTATAACCCCTTCTTGCAACTTATGAAGGAGTACTAGGAACTAGGTCTATAACCCCTTCTTGCAACTTATGAAGGAGTACTAGAAAGAACAGATCTGTCTAGTCAGGTGGGGGGGGGGGATTTCCTTAAGGAGGATTTTAAGTCACACTGCCAAGAGTATCCTCACTTAATTACTCTCGGCACCCACTTGTCAGAGACTATTTGTGGCCAGGAAAAGGAAGATGGAAAGATTTGGGTCGCCACTTGAAATCAACTTTTCCGTCTCAAACCTGTTAAGCATCTCATCTCCAGGAAATTCCGTGCACAAGGAAGAATTTAAAATTTTAGTTTTAACATCTTAAAAATTTTTTTAAGAATGTAAAAATACAAGCAGCAGCCATAGTGGCAGCAGCACTATAAAACAAAGATGAGTAATTACACGAGATGCAAATACAAAAGAGGCGAAGTAGTTTTCACCTCAGAAGGGATACCAGTCGTTTTAGGACATGAAAAAGTTAGCATGGGAGCCTGACAATTTACAACATATTTTCTCCCTAAATTTGTCAAAGGCTTTCCCATCCTTGTCAAAGGGAATGGGATTGGCATTAACAATTTGTCTAACAACTGTTTTAGATAAGGAAATCGCTGCATGGTCTGCTCTAGGGTTAAAACAAAACAAATGTTAGTCTGAGGTACCACTGCCAAGTAAACTACAAGCTGTAAGAAAAAACACACTCTAAAGCAGACAAAACAGGAATAGTTGCAGACTGATGAATATCCAGAATGTAATAAATCATAACACATTTGCTGGGAAATAGGAATTTCATTCTAATCTCACTGAAAAAAAAATAAAGTTTCAATAAAAGAAAGGTCTTCTGGAGGTAAACCTGAAACACTTTCCTCAGAATTGGAATCTTCAGGTTGAGAAGAAAATCCTAAGCACAACATTACCCATCCTATCCCCGCTCTTCTGACTGAAAATCAAAATCAGAAAGGGAGGGAACTTTCATTTCTTTACCTACCTCTATTTCTTCAGGAAAGGAAAGTAAGAACAGAAATTAACTCTTTAGCACATCCTAGCAAATTTTTCCAGTAAACTGAAATTGTTTGTTTTCCATGAGAAATACCTTGGAAAAGGACAGACCCAAACCAAAGCTGGGGCATTTCCAAGGGTTAAAACTCACCTTCCTGGCTAAATTGTTAATCTTCACTTCACCCTCCCCCCAAAGTCCAAAAAAAAAAAGAGAGAGTGGTTCTTTGTCCACAGAGGGCAACCCTGCAACCACATAGGATGTGTGTATCCTTCGGGCCCTTAGTGGCTATAGCTGCTATACCAGAGGGACCAGGGGAGGGGAAAGTGAATGACAGGAGGAACCAAAACCAGTTATAGCAATCACATTATCAGCACCTGAGGCAAAACTGGATCTGGCCTGACGGGTCTCCTTCACAAACCTGAAATACCAGAGAACAGACTTTTAAATAACCAAGACAACAAACCCAAGTCAGAAGACAGACTTGCCTGTAACACCGATATTTCACTATAGGTAGGTAACTGCCTGGCCAACCTAAAACACCGATTAAAACCGAAGCAAACTAAACCCACCCACTAAATATACTAACTCAGAGATCGCACTACTGCGGGGGTAAGGGGCAAAGTTACCACGGCTGCCAAGCGGTTACTTACCTGGAGTGAAATGTCTGTGTTCCGGGATGTTGGTATTATGGTTTTTCAGCTTTGTTGCCTTGGTATTTTAAAAATTGGGTAAGTGGGATTTCGGTCTACTGAAGTAGACCCGACCCGACACCCAACAACCTCCTGGCAGCTTTTCTTCTTGTGGACAGGGGAAGGAAAAAAAAATGGGGAAACTGGTAACAGCTCCATAGTTCCAGCTACAAAGAAAGCGTCTGTAAATCTCATGACAGTCCAAAGAAAAGTTATGAACATACTGCAAATCCCCAAAAGCACCAATCCTGACGCCAACACTCAAATACCATCGCAGGACATGAAAGTTCAAAAAACAGATTGAGACACACAGTCCTCATAAGTACTCACAGAGATAATAAAAAAAAGTTATGATCTTACCATAACATTCCATCTGTGCTGTCCCATCTTCATTTCCACTAACCTGTGGGTCTCTGTTCCACATGTCAGAACCAACCGGCAACATTTTCTACAGCTTGAGCTTCCTGACTTGAGCTCCTCCCCTATACCCACAATGCCTTGCTCCCTCAACATACCTCAGATTAAGTGTGTAAGCAAAGGCACAGCACAAACATTTACACTACAGAAATACAAAAACTCTACTAAACATCAGGCGCGCTCTACATAACGAATGGAATTTCATTTGACATTCAACCAGGCTTCCCAAAGACTTGGGCAGGGGGGATGGGGGGTGGGAAGGTTAATGGAAATGAAGATGGACAACACAGATGGAATGTTATGGTAAGAACATAAACCCCAGCTACTAAGATTCCAGGTGGCCCTCATGGAAGGATATTCCAAAGAACAGCAGAGAGAAAAGCACTTCTACTTCTGAATATGATGTTCAGTTTGTAATGTGCAATAAATGTGTGAGGATTACACCAAGTAGCTGCTGGGCAAATGTGTCAATTTAAACTCTAGACCAAAAGGTCTGATAAGTAGCCATGGATCTTGTGGAGTAGGCCTTAATTTGTCCTGGTAAGGGAATGTTTTTGGAAGAGTAAATGAAGGTAATAAAGTCTTTCAACAGTCTTGCTAGCGAGATTTTGGTAATTTATTTATTATTTATTTATTTCCAGTTTGATTACCGGGGAAGTCCACTGGGCCAGAACGTACCCATTTTCAGTGGAGGCCCGGGGAGAAAAGCTCCAAAAGCAAAGCAAATACAATCTAAGTTACATAGTGTAAAAGATAGTAATAAAATATATACATTTGGAATAACATTACATTGAATACAGTTAGTAAAAAAGCAAATACACGCAGTATACTTCAAAAAACATCATTCAGGAAGGTAGATACAATAGATTTAGTAGTTTCCTTAAGTAGCAGGTTTGACTGTATGAAAAGAAGGTGTAAGGTTACATGCTATTTACAATATTTACATATGAGGAGTAGAGAGAGAGAAAGTACATAAACTGAGAGTAGAATAAAGTTTGATCAAGCAGTGATCGAGAGAGAAAAAGAGAAGAAAAGAAGATAGTATTAGGGTAGAGTAAAGAGAAAGGATGTAGAGGGTTCAAGGGGAATTCATGCAAATTTATGTAGGATGTAAGCAGGTGCACTTATGTTTAGAGGATAAGTAAGAGAAAAGTTGGATTTTGAAGGCTTCAGTGTTAGATGTTGTTCTAAGAGAAGAAGGGAGAGAGTTCCAATAATAGATTTACCTCTTTTTGCAACAGAAAAAGATACAACTTATCAGACTTACTAAAGGACTTGGTTTTTGTTTGTCTCTTTCAGCTTTTCCCGGTTAGACTTGGTCCTATGTAAAAAAACAAAGCTGTCTATGAACAAGCAAATGAACAGTACCATTCACCTTTGTTCTGATAACTGGGGAAAAAAAGACTGGAAGATCGATTGACTGATTAATATTCTTTTCCTTAGCCACAGTGGGTAAACACAAAATGGATTAGTACAAAGGGCAACTTAATCCTTGTGAAAAGTCAAATATGGAAACTTTGAAGAAAGGGCTTGGACTTCAGACAATCGTCTTGCAGACGTAATAGCTACCAGCAAAAGCATTTTCCAGGAAAGGAATTTCAAATCCACAGTAGCTGAAGGCTCAAAGAGCAGGTGGAACAAGGCTTGCAAAATCATAGTTAGATCCCAAGGAGAAGTAGGATCTTTCACTGGAGGCCAAACCAGGAAAGTGTCACTGAGACAAGTTTTACAGAGTTTTGAAGAGGCAAGGGACAAAGAATCAAAACCAAAGTGAAAACTGGATATGGCTGCTAACTGGACTTTGACATTGGAATTACTAGCTCCATCATACAAAAGGGATGCAAAATGTCAAGTTCAACTGCAGCTGTGGCTGTAAAAGGACCAGTTTCTGTTCATCCCAAATAGCAAATCTTCTCCATTTGTTTCTATAAACCTTGTGTGTCAAAGACGTATGTGAGGAAACCACAATTTCTCGAATGGGGAAGAAAGCCTGGGAAGTCTTGCCATCATTGGAAGTGGAGAAACTACACAGCTAGCTTCAGGCCATGTATATCTGGATGACAATGTCCTGATGGGTGCAAGCAGATCTGGGTCTGGATCCAACCTCAGAGGGCAAACCAAAGGAAGGTGAACCAGGTTTGACGAGGCCAAAAGGGGGCAACGAGGACAACTTCGCTCTGTAACCAAAGAGCTCTTAAAGAACCTAGGAATTAGAGGTAAAGGTAAAGGAAAAGCATAAAGAAGACCAGAGGGCCAAGCATGAACTAGAGCATTTCTGGGTGACGGTCCCTGAGGAGGGATCAAGGCAAAGTACCGGATGTGTTTGCTGTTGAAAGTGGAAGCAAACAGATCGCAGCAGGGATGACCCCATTTCTGGAAGATCATGCCTGCCGTTGGCTGATTTAGAGACCACTCGTGGGGAATCAGTAAAACTAGACTGAACCTGTCTAATATGTTGGACTCCTCCAGAATATACATTGCTGCCAGAAAGTGGTTGTTGAAGATCACCCACTGCCAAACCCTCATCTCCTCTCAACACAGGGGGTAGGATCCGGTTCCTTCATGTTTGATGTACCAAACTACAGACATGTCAGTTTGGACCGCAACAGTCCCAAGAGGGAGAAAGCTGTAGAGTTCCTGCAATGCTAGAACCACCACTCATCTCCAGTACATGGACATGCAGACTGGTCTCCTGGGACATCCACGTGCCTTGGACTGTGACCCGGATAATACCCCCCCCCCCCACCTACGTTGCATTTAAGGATGGAAGGATGAATGGACATCCTAGAATAACACCTGCGGAGTGAAGCCACCAGAGCTGAGATTTCTTGCACACTCGTGAAAGTTATGTGAAAACTTAGAGGATGCCTAGTAGTGACCATTGAAGGGCTAACGTCCACTGCAATATCTTCATGTGGAAACGAGCCATGGAAAGGACAGTTATTGTGGCCTCCACTGAACCCAATGCCATGAGTACTAAACTGGCTGGGGGATGAGGTACTGTTAGAATGTCGGATGTGACTTCTTAAATTCATTCCCCTGTCTGTCATCAGGTAAACACAGAATGTCTTTGTATTCAAACAAGCCCTGATGAAGTCTATGACCTGAACCAGATCCAACGGGGATTCCTGCATGTTGATGCTTATCCCTAAAGTTGGGGCTAGCCGTAGTAAATAGTATCTGGCTTGAATGAGAAGATGCCTGGTTGGAGCAGTCAGAAGCCAGTCATCCAGATAAGGAAATATATGGCAGCTCTGAAGCCTGAGATGCACTGCCACCACTAAGCATTTGGTAAACATCCTGGGGGCTGTGGTGAGACCAAACAGGAGTGAAATTAACTGGTAATGACCAGTTCCCAGGCTGAAACACAGGAAAAGCCAGGAGTGGCTGTCCATTTTCATATGGTAGCATGCATCCTTCAGGGGCACAGAGCACACCTAATTACCTGCATTCAAGAGAGGAAGGATGGACTGGATGGTGACCATTCTAAACTTGTGTGCTTGATCTATTTCTTCAGGGAGGTCAGATACTGAATAGGTCTCAGGTCTCCTGTCCTTTTGGGTACTAAAGAATCTGGAGTAAAAGCCCAGACTTTATCGAGGTGACCTCAAATGACATTTTGCAAATGACTTCGTAGTCAGTGGGCTGCACTCCCTCTGACTGGCTGGATCATCAGGGAAGTAACGTTTTCTCTTGGAAGTTTCCAGAAAGGGAATGAAGTATCCTCTGGATATGATCCTTGGCACCTATTTGCTGCTTATGATGGCCTCCCAAGCTTCTGGGTGCAAGGAGAATCATCTCCCAGACTGCCTCCAGAGGAGGACAGTTAGGCAACTGTTCAGGATTGCTCGAAGGGCTTGTCTTGAGAGGCTTCCCACGAATCCTGATTTTGCAAACCCCTTCGGCTGCATGGGCGAAGTCTTCCATTCTGATTATTCCCCCCTCTACCCCAGAAGGAAAATTCTCCAAGTGTCCTGAAAAGGACCTTGGGACTTCCGAAACCACATTTTCTTACCCCCATGCTGGATCTGGGAGAAGGTCCTTTGTGGGGCAGAGAAACGTATTCCAATGACAGACAAGGTCTCTCAGTCCTTCTCACTCAGTGTGTGTCTCACAAAAGTACAGTTGTGCACACTTACCATAAATGTAGATGTTGAGTGTATTCACTGTTGCAGTCATCACACTTTGCTTATCCTGCCAGGGGGAGCACTCAGTCGGCCCGAATACCAGAGGCTTAGTATTTCTGCGTCTGTTGCTGTTGCTCCAGGACTGACGTCAGGTAGTCAGTGTTATAAAATCAGGCAGCCGACACCATTACATCAGTTTTTCTTGCCCCAACTGTCAGGAGCCCCCAAATAGGAGGCTAGCTAATGGAAGAACACCACCAAGACAGACTGAGGAGGAGGAGGGTGGGAAACCAGGACTGCAACAGTGAATGCACTTTAACATCTATATTTATGGTAAGTGTACACAACTGTACTATGTTCTTCATGTTTCACTGTTGCAGTCATCACACTTCCCAAAGCTGAAGAAAAGGGAGGAGGCAGTCAAGAAGACTGAGGGCTGGCTAGGATGCCCTGCAAGATCGCAGTGCCCTGGATTTGGAGAAGAATAGGCAGGTGATAATGCTTAGTGAAGGTATGAACACCTCCATGTAGCAGCCTCCAAGATGTCCCTGGTGGGGACTCCTCTGAGAAAAGCTGCAGAGGTGGAGGTTGCCCTTGTGGAATGAGTCCTGACCCCCTTTGGGGGCAATTTCACATGCTGTTTGTAGCAGAAATGATGCAGTGTGCTATCCATTTGGATATTGTTAGTTTGGATATGGTCTTGCCCTCTGCTGCAAAGCTGACTAGCAATTGGTCAGTTTTTCTAAAAGATTTAATCCTATCCAGGTAGAATCTGTGCTGTCTGTGCACATCTAGAGTGTGCAGAATCCTTTTCCCCCTCGTTTTGTAGATTAGGGAAAAAGGTGGGCAAATAAAGATTGGTTTAGAGCCACACTATACACCACTTTAGGCATGAAGAAAGGGTTAATCCTGAGGGAGACCTTGTCAGCATGGAAATAATGAAGGGCTCTACAGCCAGGAGTGCTTGTAGCTCTGAAACTCTTCTAACTGAAGTGATGGCCAGAAGGAAGGCTGTTTTCCAAGAGAGGAATTTTAACTCTGCTGAAGCTGCAGGTTCAAAAAGAGGGTAAGGGTGAGCTTTGCCAACACAAAGTTAAAGTCCCAATCTGAGATAGGAGCTCTCTCCTGGGTGGTCTTAAGTTTTTAGCCCCTCTTAGGAACGGTTTAATGAGAGGGTGTGAGAAGAGAGGTGGCTCTGTGCTGTAATGAGCAGAGATGGCAGAGGCACGAATTTTAATAGAAGAGAAGGATCTGAGGTAGGTGCCATGGTGGGAGGGGTGACGGGCTGTGCAGCAGTGGGTACCTGTGCTGGCGTGGCCAGTCTGGGGCAAATCAGGACTGCCCTGGGTTTTTATTATTTTATTTATTTTATTTTACATTTGTTAACCGGGAAAGTCCAACTGCATACATATCCATTTTCAGTGGAGGCCCGGGGAGAAAAGCTCCAGAAATAGAATAATAATTTAACAAATACAGTTAAAAATATAACACCAACAGGTCATATAAAAAGAAGTTATGTACCTACCATAACGTTCCATGTTAGTTGTCTTCATCTTGCCTTCTTTCTTGCTAGTTGGGATCGGAGCCAATCCTCGGCTTCGGAGCCAATCCTCGGCTTCGACTCGGCCATCTTCAATAGCTCGAGAGCTGTTTACTGGCTCGAGGCTACCCCTTTATCCCATGATGCCTAGCACTAGCTACCCAGATCTCGTTTGAAATAGCTAACCCAGACATAGCTATAGGAAGAAACCCCTCCAAACAAATGGTTAAACATACCTGTCCTACTTGTTTAAGTCAGTGAAGGAAACAGACCAGCAAACACTCAGCCAGTGAAAATTGAACTCTCCTCAGTTCAAAAGGATAGGGGGATGGAGGGGGGGACGCAAGAAAGAAGGCGAGATGAAGACAACTAACATGGAACGTTATGGTAGGTACATAACTTCTTTATGTTAAGTTGTCAATCTTGCCTTCGTTCTTGCTGGTTGGGACAGTGTCCCTAGCACCTACAATCCTGGGTGGCTCATTGGAACAGACTCTTAAGAACAGTGGAACCAAAGCTAGCTCTACTTCTGGAGACCACATCCAACTTGTAATGAGAAATAAAGGTATGAGGATTTGCCCATGTAGCGGTGGCACAGATAGAGTCCATGGGCAGCCTAGAATGGAAGGCTACAGATGTGGCTAAGGCCCTGGTAGAATGACCCTTCGGTTTGATTGGAAAGTCTTTGTTCCTTAGTTGGTAGATAAAAGGTAATGATATGAGACAACCACCTGGATAAGGTCACTTTGGAAACTGGGAGAACCTGTTTGCCCACAGCATAGGAAAGGAAAAGTTGGTCAGACTTCCTTATGTCTTTCGTCCTATGCAGATAGAAATGCAATAGTCTATGAACATACAATTGATGTAACTTGTATTCTGCCTTGCTGGTGTGGTTAGGAAAAAACACAGGTAGGTCTATAGACTGATTCAAATTGTTTTCTGAGCAGACCTTTGGAAGAAAAGGAGGAGGATTAGTTCTCAGAGCAACCCTGTCCTTATGAAACACTAAGTATGGAGGATGGACGGATAGTGCCTGAAGTTCAGAAACACGTCTGGCTGAAGTAATAACTACCACAGAGAGAGTCTTCCAAGATAGAAACTTAATGGAGCAGAAAGCTGCCGGCTCAAAAGGAGGCATAATTAAGGAGGTTAGTACCAAATTAAAGGTCCCAAGGAGGACGAGGATCTCTCACTGGGGGGTCTAAGGAGAGTAGCCCCTCTTAGAAACGCTTTACATAACTTATGAGACAATGTTGGCATTAGAAAAACAGACATGGAAATTTGAAATGGCCGCTAACTGAACTCTGATTGTAGCAGAAGTGGACCCCGAATGAAAGAGTTCTGTTAGGAACTCCAAGATCTCGTGGATAGGGGCTGTGAAAGGATCTATATTTCTATCCTCTGCCCAACAAGAAAAACGTTTACTAGCGCAAGTCCTTCTAGTGGCAGACTTATGGGAGGAAACAATGTCACGAACGGCCGGGGAAATACTGGGAAGCCTGGCTAAGGTTGGAAGTGGAGCAACCAAGCTGTCAGCCAGAGCGTTTGAAGGGATTGATGCAGCCCACCTGATTGATGAATCAGTAGGTTTGGAATCGGATCCAGAGTCCAAGGCCGCTCGAGAAGGTAATGGTGCAGAAAAGGGAACCATATCTGTAGAGGCCAGGAAGGGACAATGAGGATCATTTTGCAACCCAACGACATGGCTTTCTGAATGAGTTTCTGTATCAGGGGAAACTGAGGGAAGGCATAAAGAAGTCCCGGAGGCCAATCGTGGGCTAGAGCGTCTGAGAGGGTGACCAGGAAGCGGAAGAAGGGAGAAGTAGCTGCAGCATTTGCTGCTGAAGGGGGTGCCAAAAAGGTCGCAGCAAGGCTGACCCCATTTGCGGAAGATTATATCTGCAATTACCTGATTCACAGACCACTCGTGAGGCATGAGAATAGCTCTGCTGAGCCTGTTCGCTATGACGTTGGACGTCCCAGGGATGTGCGTTGCAATCAGAAATCGTTGGGAGGAAATCGCCCACTGCCAGAGTCTGAGGGCTTCTTGACATAGGGGGTAGGACCTGGTTCCCCCCTGCTTGTTGATGTACCACACCACTGACGTATTGTCAGTTTGAATTGCAATGGCCCCAGAAGGAAGAGAGAGTCTGGAAGAGTTTGCACCCTAGGAGCATGGCTCTCATCTCTAGGACATTTATATGCAAATGGTACTCGTGAGCCTGCCAAGTGCCCTGGACCATCCTTCCCTGATAATGCCCCCCCCCCCCACACGCTATCAGGGAGGCATCCGTGGTCACTGTGGCAACCGGAGGAGGCTGAATGAAGGGTCTGCCCTGAATCACTAGTGGGGAGACCATCCACCAGGAAAGGTGCCTTTTGCATGCTTCTGTGATGATCATCATGTGAGACATGGGGAGCTGTTGAAAGGACCACTGTGTGAACAGAAGCCACTGCAGGATTCTCATGTGGAAGCAGGCCAAAGGTATCAGAAGAATTGCCGCCGCCATAGAACCTAGAGTTTGAAAGACATACCTGACTTGAACTTGCTGGCGAATAGTGGACACCCTGTCCAAGGGTAGCTTTGCGGACATGCTCCTTGTATCCAAGTCTGCTCCTATATAAGTAATAGATTGACAGGGCAACAAGGCAGATTTTTCGAAATTTATGGTAATGCCTAGCTGGGAGCAAATTGAGATTGTATAGTCCCTGGCTTGAAGGAGTTTATGCCTGGTAGTAGCAGTAAGGAGCCAGTCGTCTAGATATGGAAACACCTGGAATCCTTGACGCCTCAGGTGAGCCGTGACTACTGCCATACATTTGGTGAACACCCTGGGGGCTGTGGTGAGACCAAAGGGCAGAGCTCTAAACTGGCAATGACCAGCTCTCAGCCGGAAGCCAAGGAATCTCCTGGAGGGTCTGTCCATTTTGATGTGATAGTACGCATCCTGGAGATCTATAGAGCACATCCAATTGTCCCGACCCAGAAAGGGTAGAATTGACGGTAGCGTGACCATCCGAAACTTTGTTCTTTGAACAGACTTGTTCAGTCTGCTGAGATCCAAAATAGGTCTCCAGTCCCCTGTCTTTAAGAACCTTGAGTAAGTTCTGGATCAGTGTTGGTCTGCCAGGACTTCCTGGATGACTCTTTCTAGCAGTTTTGAAACTTCTATAACTGCTTGGTCCCTCAGATTGGGTGGAACATCTGGGAGGGACTTGCATGACGGTAAAGGGGGCTGAACGAAAGGAATTCTGTAACCTCCGGATATTACTGAATGTACCCATTTGTCTTGCGTTACGTTTAGCCAGCATTTGGGTACAGTGAAAGTCTTCCCAGACTGCCTCCGGAGAAGGACATTCAGGCAACACCTCAGGGATGTTGAAAGGGCTCGTCAGAGAAAGATTCTCTACTGCCCTGGTTCTGTGGAACCCCTCTGCAATGAGGGCGGCATCTGTTATTATTGCTATTTCCTCCTCTGCTCCTGGAGGAAAAAAATCACTCCGTGTGTCAGGCGAAGATCCCTGGGATTTCCGAAACCACATCTTTCCACTCTTCTGACCCTTGGGGTATGGTCTAGAGGGAGTGGAAAAACAGACTCCCACAGCAGAGTCAGTCTAGCCTTACTGTTCACACCTAGTAAAAGTCTCTTTCACCTGTGGTCCAAAAAGAAAGGAACCGTCAAAGGGAGTGTTGGTGAATGACGCTCTGAAGGGTTCCGCAAAATTACACAGCCGCATCCATGCATGTCTTCGAAGTGCCACGCCTGTGCCTGTGGCTCTACTCGCCCCATCGGCTGCATAGGAAATGAGCCTCATGGAGGAGTTGCCAGCTGAGGACACTTTAGCCTGAGCCCCTTCAGCTGAAGGATCCTGCAGGGTATCTCCGAGCTCTTTCAGGAGATCCCTCTGAAGCCTGGTAAAATGGCACAAGTAATTCAGTGACCTCATGGAAAAGGTCGCTGAAGCAAAAATTCTCTTCCCATATCTGTCCATGGTCCTAGACTCCTTGTTAGGAGGATGGACAGAAGAAGTTTCCGCTAACTACTTTTTAGTGGCTGCTGCTACCACCATAGCATCCACGGGAACACCCTTAGTAAGGAACTGCTTGTCAGGGGGTGCAGTAATAAACTTGCCTGGTCTCCTCGGGGTTGGTTCCACTGTATCCGGGGCTGACCAAGCCCTTCGAGCCACCACAGACATTAGTGGATCGAAGGGCGGAGAAACCCAGGAGGTGGAAGGTCGGGAACTGAATGCATCCAGGAATACAGATTCGTCCTCGGTAGGGGCTAGGGTATTCCAGTTCCCCCTCTGCTTAAGTATTTCTAGGGATGTCCAAAAAGGAAACCTCTTCAGAGGGGGATCTCTGGGACCCTTCCGACTCATCCAAATCCGTATCCGAAGTGACAGACTCTGGGAGTCAATGTGCTTCCTCTAGCACTTCTTCTGAGGGGGCTCCTCTGAATGAACAGGGGAGGCCTCGGAGGAAGAGAAAACACCCAATGGGGTGCCCTGAAGCGCTAGTTCCCCATGCTTGGGGTCTGGAAGAGGGGCAGAGGTCGACGCAGGGACTACGGGGGATGGAGCTAGTGGGATCGAAGGTGGAGCTGGCTGAGAGGCCAGCACACTCCTCATGACATCGAAGGCGTTCTTGCCACGATGAAGAGAGGGCTCCAAGGAGACCGGAATCCTCCTCCGCACTGAGGGAGACTGCTCAGAGGCAGATGTAGGAGCAGAGCTCACCTGCGCAGACGCTCCAAGAGGGAGAACTGGGTCGGACAAGGGTCCGATGCCACTCGCCCCCTCGGAGCTGACGAGGGAGTCTCGGCACCCAGATCCCTCGATGGAAGGCCCCATCGAAGGGATCGGAGCAGACGACTGATCCGAAGGGGAGCTAGTTATCGGAGCAGACGGTTCCACGACTCGAACCCCAAGAAACTCTGGCTCCGAGCTCAATGGCGTCGGAGGAGGAACATCGATAGAAACAGACTGAGCCGACACCTGTTGAGAAGGGCTGGACAACATTTTGGCCAGTGCCTGCGACTTCAATAACCTGCTGACCACTCTCCACAACATGGTTTGATAGCGTGGAGGACCAAAAGGAGTGTGAAGATCTATGACTACGGTCACTTTGCAGGAGGGGAGACCGAGGCGCCAAATGAATGGACTCTAATGAAGGGGACCTCTGTCTTTTTTGAGTCCTTGACGGCTCCGAGGGGACTACTGGAGCAGACGAGGAAGCAGTCTCCTCGGTTCCAGCCGGAACCGAAGTGGAAGGTAAGCCTTGGGCCGATGACTGCTCCGAGCTGGGAGCAGACGATTTGGCCGGTTTCGGAGACTTCACTGGCAAAGTCTTGGCAGTGAGTCCTGAGGCTTAAGCAGCCCTCTCAAAATAAGTTTATTCTTGCGCTCCTGCAGAACTCTTGGGCTAAATGCATGGCAGACAGAGCAAGAGTCCTGCAGGTGTACAGCGCCTAGGCAATAGACGCAAGAAGTGTGCCCATCTGTCAGACATCTTCTGACAGCATGAGTCACACTTCTTGAATCCAGAGACTTTGGATTCCTTAGACGTAATACACAATAAGAAATGCCACTAAACTAACAGTAAACACTACCACACAAACCAGAATAAGACACAGTATAGTACAAGATAAGGATATATTGAGCCAGTACCACGAACCTTGCAGCTGAAGCAGCAAACGAGATCTGGGTAGCTAGCGCTAGGCATCATGGGATAAGGGGTATCCTCGAGCCAGTAAACAGCTCTCGAGCTATTGAAGATGGCCGAGTCGGAGCCAAGGATCGGCTCCGATCCCAACCAGCAAGAATGAAGGCGAGATTGACAACTTAACATCAATTAATCCAAAGAAAGGTTGCAGGAGATAAGCTGAGAGAAAATTAGGGAGTACTTTTGGGTAGTAAGGTGTAAAGAGTAATATAACAACTGAGTGGAAATGCCAGAAGAAATGAGGAAGATAAAAATATAAAGCAATGAGCATAATAGAGAGGTAGCCTGAAGAGGGAGATTAACCTGGGCTACAGCAGGAATATATCCAGTGGCTGGTGAAATAACTTTTTGCTGCAATCTTAAATTTTGTTAGAGAGGGTTCAAGGGTTAAGTCAGGAGGAAGTGAGTTCCAAATTTTTGCTATGTAACTGGTGAATACTGAGTCACCACCGTGATTGCAGGACTTAAGAGGTTTTTATCATTAATTTATCAATAGATCTCAGTGGTCTGGTATTTTGAGCAGTACACTTGAAAAAAGTGGTAGAGGGGGAAATGCATAGACTGAGAGGTTTACCCATTGGAAAGATACAGCATCCACTTTCCAGGCCTTGCTGTGAAGCTCCCTGGTGCAGAATTTGCTGAGCTGATGATTGGAGTGGGAGGCAAAGAGGTTCTCCCTTGGGGTGCCCCATTTCTGGGTTACAATGGTGAAGGTTCTGTGGTCTAGCTGCCACTTGTTGGTCTAGCAGGTTTCTGCTTAAGTTGTCTGCCAGAGAGTTTAGAGAGCCTGGCATATTTGTACTAGCAGGTGAATCTGCATGGCTAAGGCCGTGCGCTAAAGGTTCATGTCAAGCCTGCAGAGAGGCTAAGAGCGAGTCCCTTCCTGTTTGTTGATACACCACATCACTGTGGTGTTGCCTGTTTTGATCAGTAGAGGCCCCGGGGAGAGTAGAGATCTGAAAGCTCTCAGGACGTGCTGAACAGCTAGCAGCTTTTTTTGGCTGATGTGCAGATGTATTTGATTTGGGCACCAATGGCCCTGAATGCACCTGTCATCCAGGTGTGCACCCTAGGCATATAGTCTGATGCATCTGTGGTGAGGGCGTGGATGGAGTGGGGTTGTGAGAATGAAGTCCCTTGTTGTGGTTGCATGCTACTGCCCACCAAAGAAAAATCATTCCTTAGACAGGGTATCATTGGTATGATAGTTTCCAGGTGTTGAGAGTGTTGACACCAAAGGCTTTTTAGGTATAACTGTAGTTTCCTCATATGCAGTCTAGCATATGGAATGAGCAGAATGCAGGAGGCCATGAACCCAAGAGCTTGCAGGATTTTCATTGCGGATAACTGGGTTCTGGTGGCTAGTTGAGAGAAGTAGCCAGTCAGGTAGGCTTGTTTTTCTGGAGTAAGGAATGCCATCTGGGAAGCTGTTAGGGCTTGCACCCAGGAATACAATTTGTTTTGTGGGGACTAGTTTTGATTTTTCATTGATAGTATACCCCAGGGAGGTGAGTAGGTCCTTTACAAAGGTCAGGTGCTGTAACAACTTTTCCTGACAGCCTGCCTGAATCAGGTAATTGTCTAAGTAAGGGTACATTTGAATAATTTCTTTGTCTGCAAAAAGCAATGGCTGGAGCCAGGCATTTTGTGAAAACTCTGGGAGCAATGGTCAAGCCAAAGGGAAGCGCAGAGAACTGAAAGTGCAAAGATCTTGCCCGGAAACATAGATATTTCCTGAAAGATTCCCTGACTGGGATGTGTAGGTAGGCCTCTTAGGTCTAGGGTGGCTAACCAAGCATCCTTGGAAAGCATAGGAAGAAGCTGCTGGAGGGTAAGCATTTTGAATTTTGCTATCACCAGAAAGGTGTTTAGAATGGATAGTTCTAGGATTGGGTGCCAGGTGCCCTCTTTTCTGGGTACCAGGAAAAGTCTGGAATACAAACCTTGGCCTATCTGATCTGCACGAACATGCTGAATTGCCCTCATGGACAGCAGGGAATGGACTTGCATTTTGGCCTCTGCCCAGTGGTTTGGAGGAAGATCTGTGAACCCTTTTGGAGTTGGCAGTGTGCGGAAATAAGAAGTTATGTACCTACCATAACGTTCCATGTTAGTTGTCTTCTCTCGCCTTCATTCTTGCTTGATGGGTTCGGAGCCGATCCCTCGGCTCCGACTCGGCACTTGCTAAGCTCGAGAGTCACTTTTACCAGCTCGAGGCAGCCCCATATCCCATGATGCAAGGCGGTAAGTACCCAGATCTCGTTTGATGACAAAGGGCAATAGCACCAAGCATAAAATACTTCCCAAAGGAAGAAAGAAAACTTAAAGATGGAAGAAGGACCAGGTCTGAATGGTCTTCAGCATAACAGTTTCTTATAACAAGGTCTGTCCAGGCCAGGGGGAAGGAGGGAGGTTACCGAAGAAAGAAGGAGAAGACAACTAACATGGAACGTTATGGTAGGTACATAACTTCTTAATGTTAAGTTGTCAATCTCGCCTTCATTCTTGCTTGATGGGACCGTCCCTAGCACCTCTATCCTGGGTGGCTCAATGGAACAAACTCTTGAGGACTGTAGAGCCAAAACTGGCTCTGTCCCTGGAGGCCAAGTCCAATTTGTAATGGGAAACAAAAGTGTGAGGAGTGGCCCAAGTGGCGCTGCACAAATAGTGTCTAAAGGAAGTCTAGCTTGAAAAGCTGTAGAAGTAGCTAAGCTCCTAGTTGAATGTGCTTTAGGTTTTGAGCACAGCTGTTTTCCCCTGAGCAGATAAATTTCAGAGATGACCAAGAAAGCCATCTGGACAAGGTCACTTTAGAAACAGGAAGGCCTTTTTATTATCCATAGGAAACAAAAGTTGATCAGATTTTCTAAATTTTTTTGTTCTGTCCAAATAATATCTAAGTTGACGGTGGACATCAAGATAATGTAGCTTTTGTTCAGCTCTATCTGAATAGTTAGGGAAAAATACAGGAGATCAATGGATTGATACAGATTGTTCTTTGAAGCGACCTTGGGCACAAGGTTGGGCTTAGTTCACAAAAGGTACTCTGTCTTTGTGAAAAGCCAAATAGCGGGGGTGGAACCGAAGAGCATGAAGTTCAGACACCCTCTGGCCGATGTAATAGCCACTAGGAATAAAGTTTTCCAAGAAAGATATTTCAGGGAACAAGAAACAGCTGGCTCGAAGGGGGAAGAATCAAGGATGTCAGCACTAAATTTAGATCCCACTGAGGAGGAGGATTCCTGATTGGAGGCTTTAGTAGGAAAATTCCTTTCAAGAAGGCCCTGCAGAGCCTATGGGACATAATATTATGATCTGCTATCCCGACATGAAAATTGGAAATAGCAGCCAATTGAACTCTGACTGTGGAAGAAGAGGAGCCTGCATGAAAAATCTCTGCTAAGAAGTCCAGGACTGCCTGAACAGGGGCAGTAAAGGATCAATATTCTTGGCCTTAGCCCAATAAGAGAAACGTTTCCATTTGCTTGTATAAATCCTCCTGGTAGAGGATTTTAGCGAAGCTACTATGATGTCTCTAACTGGGTTAGAGATCAAAGGAAGCCTGGCTAAGGAAGGAAGTGGAGCAACCATGCTGTGAGGTTGAGAGAAGGGATTGACCGGTGCAGCTGACCCGATTGGTGAATCAGTAGATCTGGCACTGGGTCCAGATGCCACGGCTGTACCAAAAGGTGATGATGGAGGAACGGGAACCAAACTTGTCGAGGCCAGTAAGGAGCAATGAGAATCAATTTGGCTCTCAAAACGGTAGCTTTCTGGATAACCTGAGGGATCAGAGGAAATGGAGGGAGGAAATGGAGGGAAGGCATAAAGAAGTCCCTGGGGCCAATCCTGGGTCAGAGCGTCTCTGGAGGGATAGCCTGATACAGGGAAGAGGCAGAAGAAGTCTGGACATTTGCTGTTTTGGGGAGTAGCAAAAAGATCGCAACATGGACGACCCCATTCCAGAAAAATCTCTTCCGCTATAGATTGCTTGAGAGACCACTCGTGAGGCATGAGAATAGCTCTGCTCAATCTGTCCGCTACAATGTTGGTTTTCCCAGGGATATGCGTTGCTACCAGAAACCGATGAGAGGAGATCGCCCATTGCCATAGTCTGAGCGCTTCTCGACACAAGGGGTAGGACTTGGTTCCGCCCTGTTTGTTGATATACCAAACTACAGACATGTTGTCTGTGTGGACTGCAATTGTCCCTACGGGAAGAAAGTCGTTGAGGGCTTGCATCGTTAAAAGCACTGCTCTCATCTGCAGGACATTTATGTGCAGATGGTACTCGAGCAGCTGCCACGTCCATGAACCATCCTGCCCTGATAATGACCCCCCCACCCGATCAGAGAGGCATCCGTGGTGACAGTGGCTATCGGGGATGGGGGTACAAAGTACCTGCCTTGGTGAACCTGAGGAGATGTGATCCACCAAGCAAGATGCTCTTTGCAAGTCTGTGTCACCAGAATCTGGTGACGATTGAAGTTGTTGGTATGACCATTGTGTGAACAGCATCCACTGAAGAAGGCATGTAGAATCGAGCCAGGGGAAGAAGAGTAATGGCCGCAGCCATGAGACCTAATACCTTTAGAACCATTCTGGCCTGTACCTTCTTGTTGGCCAGAATGATCCTGACATGACTCTGAATGTCTGAAACTCTGATCTGTAAGGGTAGCTGACATCCGAACAGTGTTTAAGTTTAGCCTATGAAGGTAATAGACTGGCAGGGCGATAAGGATGACTTTTTGAAGTTGATCGAGATGCCCAAATGAGAACAAAGATTTATTGTGTAATCCCTGGCTTGTATAAGCTGATGCCTGGTGGTGGCTGACAGGAGCCAGTCGTCGAGATACGGAAACACCTGGAATCCTTGACGTCTCAGGTGAGCCGTGACCACTGCCATGCATTTGGTGAACACTCTGGGGGCTGTAGTGAGACCAAAGGGCAGGGCTCTGAACTGGAAATGACTGGACCCCAGCCGAAAGCGGAGAAATCTCCTGGAGCGTCTGTGAATTTTGATGTGATAGTGCATCCTGAAGATCTATTGAGCACATCCAGTTGTCCTTCTGTAAGAAGGGCAGAATTGACTGAAGAGTGACCATTGAATCTTGTCTTCCTCACAGACTTGTTGAGTCTGCTGAGATCCAATATTGGTCTCCAGTCTCCCGTCTTTTGGGGACCAAAAAGAACCTTGAGTAGATTCCGGCTCTGAATGGTCTGTTGTAACTGGCTGAATGGCTCTTTTGCAGTAGTTTGAGACTTCTAACTCTGCAATTTCCCTTAGACCGGGTGGTACATCTGGAAGGGAATTTGAGGGAAAGGAGTTTCCTCGAAAGGAATTATGTAACCCTTGGATATGATCACTGTACCCATCTGTCTTGAGTGAGGGAATGCCAGGCTTCTGGGTACAGTGATAATCTTCCCGACTGCCTCCAAGGAGGGACAGCCGGGCAACATCTCAGGGATGCTGAAAGGGCTTGTCAGAGAGAGGCTCTCTGTTTCCCTGGTTTTGGACCCCTCTGCCTCTAGAGCGGCGTCTGTTGTTGCTACCCCTCTGCCTCTAGGGGTAAACTGACCACGTGAATCTGGCGTGACTCCTTGGGATTTGGAACCACATTTTTCCACCCTTCTGTCCTTTGGGATAAGGTCTAGAAGGGGTGGAAAACGGACTCCACAGCAGAAAGAGTCTTGCCATCCTGCTCGCACCTGGTCAAAGTTTCCTTCACCTGAGGGCCAAACAAAGCTGACCCATCAAAGGGAGAATTTGTGAAGGGCTTGAAGGGATCTGCAAAGTCACATAGCCGCATCCAGGCTTGGCGTCTAAGAGCCACACCTGTACCTGCGGCTCTACTCGCTCCATCAGCAGCATATGATATTAGCCGCATGGAGGAGTTTGCAATGGAATTAAGGGTTCCTAGCTGCGAAGCAATCTTTTCTTGAGCTCCTGCAGCTGTAGGATCCTGTACTACTTCACCCAGCTCCTTAAGGATATCCTCTGGAGTCTGGTGAAGTGACATAGGTAATTCAGCGGCATAGCAAAGGTCGCTGAGGAAAACATCCGCTTACCGCACCTATCCATGGTCCTAGAGTCCTTATTAGGAGGATGGACGGCACGGAAGGATCTGCAAGTTCCTTCTTGGTGGCAGCAGCCACCACCATGGCATCAGCGGGACACCCTTAGTGAGGAATTGCTTGTCACCTGGGGCAGTGATAAATTTTGAAGGCCTCCTAGGGACTGGCTCTACAGAGTCAGGAGCTGCCCACCTTCGGGCAATAACTTGCATAAGGGGTCGAAGGCGGAGACACCCAGGAGGTGGAGGGCCGAGATCCAAACGCCTCTAGGTATACTGACTCATCCTCAGAGGGATTGTTGGTGGGCCAGTTTCCCTCTGTTTAAGGAGTTTTAGGATGTCTGAGAAGGAGACATCCTCAGAGGGGATCTAGGGATCCCTCTGACTCATCAAAGTCAGTATCCGGTGACAGACTCGGGAGTCTACAGGTTTCCTCTTACAAGTCCTCTTCCTAGGAGGATCTCCCGAAACATCAGGAGAATCCTCGGAAGAGGGGAAATTCCCAATGGGGAAACCTGAGGCGGAGGATCTCTGGGTCCTGTAGCAAGAGAAGTGGCAGAGATGTCAACAGGCACTATAGAGGGAGGAGCTACGGAACAGACTGCTGACTGATACCAGTGGCCAGTACACTCTTCATCACTCGAATGCTCCTCCCAGGCAGGTCCGAGAGAACCCGTTCGAAGAACTAGGAACTCCAGGGACCACCGAAGGAAGTCTCCGAGGCAGATGTCGGAGCCGAGCTCACCAAGGCCGAGGCTCCAAGGGGAAGAGGGTTGGGACAAGGGTCTGATGCCACTCACCCCTCGGAGGAGACCATGGAAGCCCGACCACCGAATCCCTCTAAGGAAGGTCTCAAGAGGAGATAAGTGTAGAGGCTGAAGGAACAGAAGGGGTATCTGTCCTCCAGCCGTAGCAGTAACCATTCGAAGACTCCAACTCCAAGCTCTGGGGTAGAGTTGAAGGAGGAACTGTAACGGGTGTGGACCAACAGTCGTCTGTTGAGACGGACTATGTAACATTTGGGCCAGTACCTGTGACTTAAGTAATCTGCTGACCACTCTCTCTAGGTCATGGTCTGAAAGTCTGGATGACCTTGAAGATCGGCTCCGATGGCTCCGTTCGAAAGGAGGTGGGCGAGCCGAAAGTATCGGCTCCAAGGAAGGAGACCTCGACGTCTTCCTGGAATGAGCCATCGGAACAAATACTCTAGATCCTGTCGGAGCCGAAGACTTATGGGAGCCGACAGGAAGCCTCGATGCATCGGCTCCAGCGGAGCCGATACAGCCACAAAAGTAACGGTGTCGGAGCCGATCGGGCCGACACCGATGCCTGTGCCACATGGTGGTCGGAACCGATCGAGCCGACACCGGAGTGGTCGATGCAGAATCGGTGCCGATAGGCTTGCGTGCCGAAGTTAAGCCAGAATCGGCTCCAGCCGGGCCGATCTCGACTCAGAACGAGTCGGGCCGAGCGCAGGCTTAGACACAGAAGCCTGGGCCCGGGAAGATTTGGCTGATTTAGATGGAGCCGACTTAGCCGGAGAGCCCTCCGGCTTAAGAAGGCCCCTAAGTATTAGCTTGTTTAGTCTTTCCTGCAGGACTCTCTGGCTGAAGGAATGACAAATAGCACAGGAGTCCTGCAGGTGAAGAGGCCCCAGGCAATACAGGCAAGAAGTGTGACCGTCTGTCAGAGACATCTTCTGACAGCACGAGTCACACTTCTTAAAGCCTGAGACCCTCTCCTTTGACATGGTGTTTCACAACACACACACACACCAGTCAAAGAATTAAATTAAATAAAATACCAAAAAGGTATTACTAGAAAAACACACACACCCTAACAGGGGGGGGATGGGATGGGTAAAGTTTGACTAAAAAAAATTAGAAGAGACAGGGATTTTCTGTCAGAAAATCTATAAAATTAACTTAAAACTAAAAATTAAAGGGTTTTTAGCAAAAAGGGGCTTAAATAACAAAGTAGTGAATCACTTACCAGGAGCTGGTAAAAGGAGGACCTCATAAGCGAAGCGGCAAACGAGATCTGGGTACTTACCGCCTTGCATCATGGGATATGGGGCTGCCTCGAGCTGGTAAAAGTGACTCTCGAGCTTAGCAAGTGCCGAGTTGGAGCCGAGGGATCGGCTCCGAACCCATCAAGCAAGAATGAAGGCGAGATTGACAACTTAACATTAAAAATTATATCCCTGGGACACTAAATGTTAAGGACCCATCGGTCGTTGGTAATACAGGCCCAGTTGTTTGCATGGAAGGAGAGTTTTCTTCCTAGAAGCACAAGCAGGTGGGCAGAGGTAAGGGGTGGAGGTGTGAAGTCATTGTGAGTACTTATAAGGAGGTAGCTTAGCACTCCCTTTTTTTGAAGAGTAAGAACTCCATTGCTTAGATCTCTGCATTCCCTGGGGTGGCTGTCTGGGTCTTCAGTTTCCCCTGGATCTGGGTTAGCTGGCCTGAAGGAGGCCAGAAAGGACCAGTGCTTGGAGGGGAAATGCCTACTGTACCCTTGGAGGCTGCACCTGTAAAACGTCCAACAGTCTGCCTAGATTTAGCTTTTTTTCTTCCACCTTTTTTTAAGACCTCTTCTACCTTGGTGACAAACAAACCGTCTTTGTTCAATGGAGCATCCAATAATTTTGATTTGACATGACATGGTCTGACGAGGTCTGCTCCTTAAAACAAGCATGCCTTCTAAGGACAGAACCAGTTACTGCTGCCATGCAATATGCTTCCAGGGCAAAGCCACACTGCAAAGTGTGCTTATTAACTTGGCTTGCAGAATGCATAAGCTCTTGTAATTCTTTATCTGCACAAGCAGGAAAGGAAGATATTTTTTGCTCGAGTAGTTCCATGTTAAGCTGCTATTTCAGCATATGGAACTGACAATTTAGTGCTCCAATAGCAAGAGTTGTAGAGGTGTATATTTTTTTTTTACCACATCTGTCTAAAGCTCGGAAATCCCGGTCTGAGGGGGGGGGGGGAATTCATAGCTGAGGTTGATTTAATTCCTTTAGGTCCTTCGGTGATTATCTATGGGTCAGCAGTAGGATTTCTGAAAAGGAATTTGAGAGAATCAGGGAGTCTGTAGTACCTGTCAAGTTTCCTGGGAGCAGGAGGCAGGGTGTCAGAAGTCAAACTGGATTTCATAAAAACATCATCCACAACATCCAGGACAGGAGGAATAGCTGACAGAGGATAGCCCTGACATTCCCAATGGAAATGCTCCATTAAGGTATGTAGGGTTTCACAAAATGAAAAATCCTCTGGTGGAGAGGCACAAGGAATGGATTCCTCTGCATCAGAATCCTGATAAGCAAAGAAGGGTTGCACGTCTTCATATTTAGAAGCATCAGAGTCATCGGACTCCTGTTCAGATAAAACCACTGGGGACAAGACTTTCTTTTGGAAGGGGTAGCCTGGCTTTCCCTAATTAGCACAATAAAGGTCTGCCATTTTAAGTATTTGAGATTGAGGCATGCAAGCAGGTGCCTGAGCTTAGGTAGTTTTTTTTCGCGTAGTTCGTACCCTAGGCCTTAGAAACTCGGTAGTTTTAGAAAGAACTGAAGATGCAAAAGAAGTCATTGGTTTGTGTAGACTAAAATCGGTAGTGCGAAGAACTTCCTCTGACACAAAGGTAGAGACATCCGCAGGATCCTTAGTCGAAAAATAGTCTTGTGGCATACCAGAGTCCGAAAGGGTCTCAGTAGTGGCCTGAGAATCCACAGAAGAGGGAATAAGGGGCTGCAAGAGCGCTTCACTGAGGACTGGAGAACTAACTAGTAGCTTAGTGCGTCGTCGGCAGTTTTGAACCTGTACGGTCTGTCTTCATCCATACTTTTTTTGGAAGACCGGTAATCAGACGGCATACCAAAGCCATATCAGACAGAGGACTAAGAGCGAATATGAGAAGTTATGTACCTACCATAACGTTCCAGGTTAGTTGTCTTCTTCTCGCCTTCTTTCTTGCTGGATGGGTTCGGAGCCGATCCTCGGCTCCGACTCGGCCAATACTAAAGCTCGAGAGCTTATTCCACCGGCTCGAGGCTCCCCTATATCCCACAATGCTAGGCGGCAACTACTCAGATCTCGTTTGATAGCTTAAAAAAA
>NC_056741.1:475001457-475042720 GCF_019279795.1 Protopterus annectens | reverse complement strand
CAGTTTGACTATGGTCCCTAGGTGAAGATAAACTAGAGCAAGGAGTCTCTGGTTTGGATTAGCAGATTCCTTGTGGTACCAGTTATGAGACTGATCATCTAGACACACGAACATCCAGAACATCTGCAGTCTGAAATGTGCTGCACCCACTGCTATACATTTGTTGAACACACACGGGGCACTGCCGAGAACAAGAGGCAGTGCCCTGAACTAAGAGCAACTGGCTCCTAGCAAAAAGTGAAGGAACCTCCTGGACTGTGACCATCTTTGTGCGACAAGAGTCCTGGAGGGAGGTCAAAAGATGCACATCCAGCTGTCCTTTCTCAAGAGGCAAAATGGACTGAACCATGACCATCTGGAATTTTCCCCGCTTTACAAACTCCTTTAAGTGGCTGTGATCCAGAACAGGCCACAGGTCCCAGTTTTTTCTTCAAAGCCAAAAAGAACTTCAAGTAGACTCCACAGGCTTGCTGAACTGGTGGGAAGTCCTGGATGACTTGTTTGTCTAGTAGTTCTGTGACTTCATGAGCTGCTGCCTTCCTCCGAGAAGGTGGAACATAAAGCATTCTTTGTGGCATTTGAAGAGGGAAAATAAAGGGAATAATACAGTCTCAGGATACTCATCACGGGTGATGGCTAACAAGGCATGAGGGTACTAAGAAACCTCCACCCCTAACACTCAGGCAATATTTCTTAAACTTACCATAACAGCAGACATTCGAATAATCATTGGCACAGTGGTCCTAGCTACACAGGTTACATTTTACCAAAAATACAACCACCAGCCAGCTTCCAAAGCTTCAGAGCACCTTCCATGAGCACATACGGTCAGGTAGCTTGAGATGAGCTGAGTAAATACAAGTTTAGGTGCACATGCCCTCAGAGCTTTCCTTCCAGCAGACAGTGAGGAAGGTGGAGTCCTGAAAGGAAAAAAATTAGAAGTTATGTACTTACCATAACTAGGTATCTTCGTTGCCCATTTTCATTCTTCCTCACTGATGGGTCTCGGATCAGACTCTGCCACTTTTCAAAGACTTCAGAATCAGTCTCAAACTCCTCCCTCTTCCCATAAGGAACCACACCTTCCCCAACTCCCCAGATAAAGTCTGCTGAGCAACAGGACACAGAAGTAAGATCTGAGGTTCAAATCTAGAACCCATGGGTTCCAAATTTCCTCCAAGTACTTCTCAAAGGCACTAGGTCAGGGGATGGTTGGGAGGGACAGGAGGAAGAATGAAAATGGACAAAACAGATGCCTAGTTATGGCAAGTACGTAACTTCTAAATCTGATGTCCTTTTCATTCTTCCTCACTGATGGGTCAGACTCCCCAGCTACGCAACTCCTGGGTGGCCCTAAAGGATGGATGTGCCGGAGCACTGTCGAGCCAAAGGATGCCCTGCTCCTAGAAACCATGTCCAATTTATAATGAGACAAAGGTGAGTCGTAGACCAAGTGGCTGCTGCACAGATCAATTGAGGATCTAGAAGAAAAAGCAGATGAAATAGCCACAGATCTGGTGGAATGGGCTTTGGGAGGTTGAGGCAACTCTGTTTTTGTTAATATCTGTAACCCATTTAGCCAAGGTAAACTGCCTGAATGGCTTGCTGAGAAAGCTACAAATAGCTGATCCAATTTCCTAGAACACTTTGTTCTGTGGCAGTAGAAATGTAGTTGCTTGTGAACATCTAGGAGATGCAAAATATATTCTCCTTTGTTTGAAAATTTGGGAAAGGAAACTGGTAAATGAATTGACTGGTTAATGTTAGATTCCATGGCTACAACAGGCATAAAAGATGGATTTTTTTTGGTTTATTTTTTTTAAATCGAGGATGCATCATTTTTCATAATGATAGGATAAGGAAGTTTGGCTGACAATGCCTTAAGCTCCAATACTCTCTATAGTGAAAATAATAAGTATTATAAAGATAAGTTTTACAAGAGAGAAATCTCATATCACAAATATCAGCTGGTTCAAAGGGCTTCTGGGTAAGGCCTTACATTACCAACATAAGACTAAGGGGGGGCAGGATCTTTTACTGGAGGCCTAAGATGAAGTTTCCTTCATGAAAGCTTTTTATAATCTTGGAAGAGAAAAAAAAAAAAAAAAAAAAAAAAAAAAGGGGAGAGAGGAGCCCTTCCCAGCATGAACATTAGATATGACCCCCAGTTGAAGTCTGATGGTAGAAATTGGCTATTTCTTGAAAACAATACTAAGAAAAAGAATAGATAATGTGGGTGCTGAGAAAGGGTCAATATTCTCCCTTGAAGCCCAAACAGAAAACCTCTTCCAGTTGTTGCTGCAGATTTTTTTTTTTTAGTGGAAGCCCTCCGAGAGAAGGCAGGATTTTGTCACAGATGGAAGAGGCAAGCCTGGTCTATCTTACAATTACTGGAAGAAGTGGAGAAACCATGCAGTCAGTTTTAGGGTATGGAGATTGGGGGGGTTGGATGTCTGACTGAGTTATGAGATTCCTGTTTGGTCTCACGTCAAGTATTCTGCTTGGATACTGGATCCCAAAGAAAGGAGAATCATACCTGACATGCCCAGAAAGAGGCAGAGGATTACAGAGCTCTTCAATCTGCTAGCTTTCTGCAAAATTTTCAGGATCAACAGGAGAGAAGGATAAGCATAAAGGAGACCCAGGGACCAATCATCGACTAGACCATCCCTAGGTGACTCTCCTTTCAGGGGGATCAGAGTAAAAACAGAAGTTATATACTTGCCGTAATGTTCCATCTGTGTTGTAGATCTTCATTTATCCTTGAAGTATGGGACTCTGTTTCGACCTGCGGAACCAACTCCGCTCTTGTAACAGACCAAAAGAGCCACAAACTCTCAAGCCAAGTCCCAACCCAGAATGCCCCTCTCTAGATTACCTCCTATCGAGTTTGCAGCCATAAAGGACAAGAAAAACAGCCCTATTCCAATTGTAGAGGCTATGTCCAAGGTCATATATGAAAAAACAGATAACCAGGACTAGAGTTCAATCCTCCAAGGAGCCTGAAGGAGGGGGAAGGTGGGTGGGGTGTCAAGGATAAATTAAGATTGACAACACAGAGAATGTTATGGCAAGTACATAAATGAAGATTGACATTAGATAAAAAGTTATCTTTGATGTATGGGACAGAGTCCCCAGCTACCTTGCATCTTAGGAGGCTTTATGGAAGGATATTCCTGAGCATCCTAGAGCCAAAGGATGCTCTTCTCCTGGAGACCAGATCCAATTTGTAATTAGTGATAAAGGTATGTGGAGTAGCCCAAAAAAAAAAAAAAAAATAGATTGATTAATATTAGTTTCAGATACTACCTAGGAAGAAAGGATGGGCTGGTTCTTAGTGAAACACTGTCCTTATGAAAAATCAAATATGGAAGTTCTGAAGATTACGCTCAAATCTCTGAAATTCTTATGGTGGATGTAACCGCTACCAGAAAAATGGTATTCCGTGAAAAGAACTTCAGGTCACAAGTAGCTGCCAGCACAAAAGGGGAATGTAGAACCATATTAAGACCCCAAGGAATGAGAGGATTCTTATAAGAAGGTTTTAATCTCAAAGTTCCTTGCGCAATCTGAGAGACTATGCAAAGACTCTTCGAAACTGGTATGAAAGTTGGAAATAGTTGCAGCAGTACCCTGCTTGAAACGCATAGCTAAAAATTCTAAACACCTTTTCAATTGGTGCAGAGAAGGGATCAACAGAATTATCTTGTGCCCAAAAAGAAAATCTTTTCCACTTACTATGGTAAAGTTTCCTGGTGGAAGGCTTATGGGAAGCAAACAAAATTTTTCAGACTTCTTTCCTGGCAATCAACAGAATTGGAGGAACCAAGCTGTAAGCTTGAGGGTTTGGAAACTGGGGTGAACTAATCCCCTGTGGATGCAACAGATCTGGATCCATGGTCCGTGGACAGTGAATTAGTCGAGGCCAAAGAAAAGGGAACCAGACTAGTCGAGGCCAGAAGGGAGCAATGAGGACGACCTTGCTCTCTAACCTGATGGCTTTCTTCAAGAAGTGAGGTATTAGTGGAATGAAGGGGAAAGGCACAGAGCAGTCCCGAAAGCCAGTCATGAAGGACAGCTTTTCTCGAGGACTCTCCCAGAGGGGAAATTAGGGCAAAGTAGCTGCTGCATTTGCTGCTCAGGGGTGATGCAAACAGTTCACAACAAGGCTGGCTCCAGCGATGGAAAATCTCCTTTGCCGCTCTGGGATAAGGACCATTTGTGATGCAGGAGGATGCATCTGCTCAGCTTGTCCGCTATCATGTTCAAGCATCCCAGGATGCGCATTGCTATCAGAAAACTGCTGGAAGAGATCACCCATTGCCATAGTCAGAGCTTCGATACATGGGGTTAAGACTTGGTTCCATCCTGTTTGTTGATGTACCAGACTACTGATATATTGTCTGACTGAATCGCAATCATTCCCAGAGGGAGGGCAGACTGGAAGGCTTGCAATGCTAAAAGTACAGCCCTCAATTCCAGAACACTGATATGCAAATCAGCCTCTATCAGGGACCAAGTGCCATAGACTCTTCAGCCCGGATAATGCCCCCCAACCCCATCTGGGAGGCATCCATGGTCACTATGGCCTTGGGCTGAGGAGGAACGAACAGTAGGCCTAAGATAATTTCCTCAGATTTCATCCACCAGGATAAATCTTTTTTGCAATGTCTGGTTACCCGAATGAGATGAATCAAACAATGACTGAGAATGGACCACTGGGAGGCTAGACGCCACTGCAGAAGTCTCATGTGAAATCTTGCTAGCAGGACTAGAGTGATGGCCGCTGCCATGGATCTTAGAGCTTGTAAAACTAATAGAGCAGGTACCATATCACTGGAGAGAACAGCTTCCACCTGGGACCTTATCTTCTGCAATCTGTGAAGAGGAAGGGAAGCTATGCAAGAGGTGGCATTCAGGCGAGCTCCTATAAACTCCAATTCTCGAGTCGGATTAAGTTGGGATTTGTGTGATTCATCGTAATGCCTATACGATGAAAGTGTGTAGAATAAAATCTCTCCTCTGCAAATCTCTTGCCTGCTCTAGTAGATGCCTGGTGGGAGCGGTGACGAGCCAGTAGACTAAATATGGAAACACTGAATCCATGCAGTCTCAATTGAACTGCTACTGCTGCCATACACTTGAACACCCTGGGGGCTGTGGTCAGGCTGAAAGGCAGAGCTCAGAACAGATGACTGGCTCCTAGCCAGAAGCAGAGGAACCTCCTGGAAAGCGTGTCCATTTTTATGTGGTAATATGCATCCTGGATATCTATAGAGCACATCCAATCATCTTTCCCCAAGAAGTGTAGAATAGATCGACCCATAACCATCCAGAATTTTGCCCACTGAACAAACTTTTTCAATAGGTTGAGATCCAAAATTGGTTTCCAGTCCAGTGTCTTTTTTTAGCACTGGAAAGAACATGGAGTAGAATCTGGATCCTATTTAGTCTGGTGGGAATTCTTGGATGATTCTTTTCTAACAGCTTCTGAATTTCCAGAGCTGCCTGATCCCTCTGATTCGGTGGAACATCGGGGGTTCTTCTGCCTGTTCTTGGGATGAGAATGAAGGGAATGTAGTATCCTCTGGTAATAATCCTTCACACCAAGTATCTGTGGTTATTTGTTGCCAGGATAGTGAGTGCAACAATAATCTTCCCCAGACTGCCTCCAGATACAAGTAATCAGGCCTCCCTTCAGGAGTGCTGGTAGGGTTTACAGGACAAAAACTCTAGAACCTTGATTATGCAGGCCATTTCTACCACAAGGTCTGCATCTTCCACTGAAGCTACCCCCTCTACCCCAAGGGGAGCGCCAGCCACGTGTATCCTGAAAAGACCCTTGGGATTTCCTGAACCATGTTTTTCCACTCCTCTGGTTCCTGCAGTAGGACCACTGGGGGAGTAAAAAAATGTACACCCACTGCAGACAGGGTATTTCTTTTTCACACCTGCCCAAGGTCTCTTTGGGGGACTTTGGGACCAAACAGGGATGATTCGCCAAAGGACACCCTAATGAACGAAGACTTAAATGGCTTTACAAACTCACAAGTGAATCCAGGCATGCCTCCTAATGGTAATGCCAGAACCCACTGCCCTAGTCATGCTTTCAGCTGCATGCGCAATGAGACTCATGGACGACTTGGAAATAAGACTCTAGGATGGCCAGCTGGGAAGCCACTACCTTGTACCTTCTCAGACAGCTCCTGCAAGTGTATGGAACAGCTCCTTGATCAGATCCTTTTGGAGTCTAGTAAACTGTGCCACGAAATTCAAAGACTGTAAGGTTAAGGTCAAAAAGTACATCTGCTTCCCAAACCTGTCCATCACCCTGGAGTCTGTTAGGTGGATGAACATTATCAGCAAGTTCCTTCTTTGTGGCTGCTGCAACCACATTGGCATCTACTGTTAATCCTTGGCCCTAAACTGATGGTCCTCTGGTGCTGTGAGAGTTTTGTCCATTCTCCCGATGATTGGCTCTATAGAATCAAGAGCCTTCCATGCCCACTATGCAATCAACTTAATGAGATAGTCAGTGAGCGAGCACCGAAAAGCTTACAGATACAAGCTCCTCTGAGGAAAGGTCTTTAGGCTTCCAGCAACCCCTCTGCTTTAATATCTCAAGAATGCCTCCAAAGGAGATTCCTTCTAAGGCTGACCAGGGAACCCTCCCCTTCATCGAAGTAAGTGTCCTCTGTGACAGATTCCTCTGGGGAAATCAGTGTTTCCTCTTGTACGTCCTCTTCCAAAGCACCTCCTCAGTGGGGAGCTATGTGGAAGACTCGGAAAAGAAGGCCCTGTGTAGGGGTATCCTGCAGCTTTGGTGCTAGTTGTCCGGGCACTGAGATTAGAGAAAGCACTGGGCGAAAGGCAGTCCCTGGCAAATGCTCTGATAGGGAAGGAACTGTGAGAAACTGCACATGCCAAGGCCTTCTCCATGACCTGGAAGGCAGGCCCCCATGCCCGAAGAGGGAAGGGAACCCGGAACCAGGAAGGACAACCCCAGAACTGTGTTCCCACCCTGCTCTGACAAGACTGCCACCAAAGCCAAAGAAGAGCATGTGCCTGCTGAGGCTCCAAGAAGCAAGGATGACTGAGAAAACTAGAGCTGAACCACACCCCTTGGACCCAGAAGTGGAGCTACAAACCCCAGCAGTTCTCCATATCCACAGGGACAGAGAAACTCAGGGCAGACACTGGAGCTGAAGGCATAAAAGCGGTTGGCACCAGGACAGCCAGAATGAATGGGATTGGAGTCATGGTCTACAATGTCTCGGTGGAGCTTAGAGGATGAATGTCTGGTGGAGTCCTTGGACAGAAGGTACTCTTTCCAGACAGGAATGAAACCTGGATAGAACCCTAGCCACGAGTAACTGATTCACCAACCTCATGATGTTGACTTCTGTCAGACTCCTGGAGGAACGAAAAGACAGTGCTGACTGCTACAAAGGGCCCCACAAATGGATCCACTGAGGAGGAATACCTACACCTGGGTACAGAAGGTAGTCCTGGTTCCAAAGATACAGATGGCACCGTGGAAGGGACTGGCATCAAGGGAGGGCTGACACCTGGGTGGTCAGCACCATAAATTGCCAGAACAAAAACCTTTGGTACAGTGCTTGTCATCTGTCGGCACCGTAGATTTTTTTTGGTATTTGGCTTTGGTTCCGCGAAGTGTGAGGGAACCAAAGATTTAGGTCTCTTGGATGCTAGAGCCGAAGGGGAGGCCGGCACAGAGAAACTCTTCTCCTTTCCATGATCAATTTTCCAGGAAGAGGAGGAAGATGGAGAAAATGCATCCGATTTAGGATTTCCTTGTCTTACAGGACAAAGCCTCAAAGGATGTTTTCAATCAGTCCTATCAAGATAAGTGTTTTTCCTTCCTATGAGGGCCCGATGACTAAAAGCTTGACAAATAGCACAATCTTCTTGCAACTGCACTGGGGCCCAAGCAACTGACAGACGACTTGTCAGTTGGAATTGGGCATTTTCCTTCCACAAATCACGGCACTGCTCGAATCCAGTAGTGCCTTTACCTTCATCTGCCATCTTGACTAGTAACTCGCAGAAACACCCACACAGCCACACACAAGAAAGGAAGGTAAGAAAAAGGACAAAGGCTTCCAGCAATGGTAGGCCAGAACTACCAGGAGGTAGAAAGGAAGAGGATAGGGGCTACCAACGATGGTAGGAAAGGTACTACAAGGTACGAAAGGTTGGGGGGGGGGGGGAGACACTCTCAGAAGAAACTCAGAAATAACTAAAGCTACTATTCACTTTGTTTAAAGAACAAAAAAAATAAATAAATACAATGCAAAAGGAGAGATAAAAACTACCTGGAATGGTAGGACAGAACAAAGTGTAAAAGGAGGGAGATACTAGTAGGAAAAAAAAAAAAACAGGAGAAAAATTTAAAACTGGGTAGGATGAAAGATTCCTAAAATGATTTAAGTTTTAAGTAAAAGGAATGAAAATACCCTTTGGCTCAAGACAGTTTGGCTGACGCATCCGATCTAGAAGAATGGAAAACGAGGTTGGAGGTAGTCTAGAGATGGTGCACTCTAGGTAGGGACTTTGCTCAAGAGTTTCTGGTTCTCACAATCCGTTAGAAGAGCCAACCTGGTTCCCAAGAGTCAGAACAGAGTCCCATAAGTCAAGGATAAATGAAGACTGACATCAGATTACTTGTTGCACTTGAAGTTCAGGGGAGAGGCAAAAAAGATTGCAACAGGGTTAGCTCCAGTGGCTGAAAAGATAATTTGATACCGACTGGTTTTAGGGACCACTCGTGAAGAGTTAGAATGGACCTGTTTAGTCTGTCTGCTAGAACACTGGATTTCTCCAGCATTTTTTGCAGTTAGAAAGCAGTCTGAACGTATCGCCCATGCCCAAACTGTCATGGCCTCCCTGCACAACAGATACCAGACTACAAATATTTTGTCTGTGTGAACTGCAATCATCGCCAGAGAAGAACATCCTAAAAGGTTTGGAACATTAGAAAAACTGTTCTCTCTAGGACACTGACGTGCAGTTTGGTCTCAGGGAACGACCACATGCTTTGGACCATTCTTCCTTGGTAAGACCCCCACCAAAAAACAAAAAAAACAGGAAGCATCAGTGGTCACTGTGGCTACTGGGGGGGGGGGGGGGGGAGAACAGGTTTGATTGCATCTACCATTGTAGACGATTCCTGCAGAATGAAGATGGTTTTATGGGTGCTGACACTGTTGCTAAAGAATGGACTATTGAACAGCTATGGTCCACTGAAGAACCCTTAAAGAACCTTGCCAATGGGACTAGAATGATCAGGCTCTGAAGTCAGTGGCAGCAGCGTAGAATCATCCTTGCTCGTGGAGATGGAAGATCTAATGAGTCAAACCAGTTGGCTTAGATAGGAGATGCACTGGTAGTGAATCCACTTGTATTGTTTTATCCAATTGTGTTCCTATGAACTCTAGGTTCTGAACAGCATTTGCCCGATTTATCGTAATGCCCAGGTGGTTGAAGGTCTTCACTAGATAATCCCTTGACTTCAGCAGCCGATGCCTTGGTGTAGTAAGGAGCCAATAGTCTAGGTAGGGAAACGCCTGGAATCGTTTAGCCTCAGGTGAGCAGCTAAGACTGCCAATCATTTGGTAAAACACCCAGGGGGCTGTGGTGAGTCCACACAGCAGTGCTCTGAACTGGTAATGATTGGCTCCCAGCCAAAACAGCAAGTAACTTCTGGAGCACCTGCTGATTTTGATATGATAGTATACGTCCTAAAGATCCACACAGCACATCCAAGCATCCTTGGGCAAAAGTGGCAGAACAGGCTGTACCATAACCATTTGGAACTTTGGCTTCTTGACGAACTGATTCAAATTGCTGAGGTCTAGAATAGGTCTTGGGTCCCCAGTCTTCTTTAAAACTAAAAAGAGAGTATAAGTTCTGCATCCTATTTGTTCAATTGGTACTTCTGATGACTTTTTTTTTTGTAGAAGTTTTTGAAATTCTAGAACTGTGTACTCCTGACTGGGTGGTACGTCGGAGAGTTTCCACCTAGGACCTGCAGGTGACAAGGAAAAGGAAATAGAATAGCCTCTGGATATTATGTTTAGCACCCACGTGTTGTTATGTATGTCCAGGCATTTAGGTGCAAAGATACATGACCTCTGACTGCCTCCACAGATTAACAGTCAAGCAAAGCTTCAGGAGTGCTGACAGGGCTTGTTGGGAAAGGGTACCCTGAAACATTGATTCTGCAGACACCTCTTGTCTCCAGGGTGGCATCTGCCATTGAAACCTCCTCCAGAGGCAGAGGGGGAAGCACCTTGGCGCAGGTCCTGGAAAGATCCCAGAGACCTCTAAAACCAAAGATTTCTTCCCTCTTCGCTGGTTCCTAGAGAGGTTCTGAGGGGTGGAAAACTAACCCGCAGCGATCAAGAAGGAAAGACCTTGTCTGCTGTGGGGATTGTGTCTTTGACCTCCAAAGCAGAAACGCAAGCAACTTCCACCCTTCCCAACACAACCCAAATGACAGAGCCCACAGACTCAGTGTGCCATTCAAACCACAGACAATGAGGCAAAACAACACATCAAACACACTAGTCATAGGTGACTCTATAGACAGGCACACTGATGTCCCACTCACCAGGCTAAACAATCAGGTTACTGTCAGCTGCCTGTCGGGTGCCAGGATTCGCCACAACCCATGCACTCAGGTCACTCCACAAAAGGTACAAATATGACTCGTCCATGTTGGCGTGAACGACCTGAGACTTACCTCCCTGGACTACATGGAGAAACATGGAAGAGCTCTCCAATCTTGTAGCCCGGGTAGGTATGACCCTAGCCCTGAGGAGCATTCTGCCATCGCCCAGAATGATACCGCAGTACAAGGACAAAATGATTGACAAACAATTGGCCAAGCTTCTGGTGTCATTCTAAGGGGATCTAGTATCCGTCTGCTTGGGATGACATGGTCGACAGACCACGATGCTTTGCCACAGATGGCCTGCACCTGTCGCCTCAGATTCTGGATACTGGCTAAGGCTCTTGCCATCTCTATAGTGCCTTCATTAGGCACAGTTCAAATGACAAACACCACCATAACAGGAACGGGCAAGCAAAAACTGAGGGTAGTGCTACTCAATGCTAGAAATCTAAATCTCAAAATGCACTCACTCAAGGCACTCCTTAAAATGGAGAACATGGATATCTGTGCAGTGACCGAGACCTGGTTCAAGGCTCCAGAGAGCACCCCTGCACTACCAGGCTATAACTCATACCACACTTTTCGGCCATGTAACCTGGACCGGAACACCAAAGACGGAGGTGTGTCCATATTCATTAAGGATATCCACACCTCCAGGCTAGTTGCTCAGCATGATACATCCGAGGTTATCCAAGTGCAACCAGCTTTTGGCAAAATTGCAATCCAAATTGTAGCTTGCTACAGATCCCCCACCATGCCCCAGAATTCCCACTCCTCTTTTCTTGATGTACTGGAAAATATTATGGTTCAACCAAACACCCTAATAATGGGGGATTTCAACTACCCACCATTAACTGGGGAAACTACTTTTGTACCAACTCCTTCACACAACACTTTCTGGAATTCATAAACTCCAATGTCCTGGATCAACTTATCCACACCCCCACCAGGGGCAACAATATCCTAGACCTAGTCATTACCAACATGAGTGACCGGTGTTCCACACCTGAAGTCAACTCCTCGTTGGTCCGATCCGACCATAAGCTCATCACCCTTGATATCCACATCCCACCCCGATTAAGGAAACCACGGTAAAAAATTTCTCCAAAGCCAACTTCATGCTTCTTAAGACGGAAGTGGTGAACTTTCCTAACACCCATGCAGATAGACAATACAGTTATGACTGCTGAATCCTACACAAATGCACTCTATAAAATCACTTGCATAAGTGCATGGATCGTGCTATCCCAAACAGAACCAAGATGCTATCCTCCAAAAAAAGGAAGCCAATCTGGTGGTCCCCTGCCAAAAACAAACTGTACAACAGAAGGAAGAAACTGTTGCAAAAGGAGTAAAATCCCATGAGTGGAGGAGCTCCCTGGTCAGTCTCAGTAAAAAGCTGAGATCCCTTATAAGATCCTCCAAAGCTAGCTACGAAAACAAAATCGCCACTGATTCCAAGGACAACGACAAAGCATTCTATAGCTATGACAAGAATCTCAATGGCAACACCCAGATCTGCTCCGATTTACAGCACAACAGCACTTAGGTTCAGTGCTAACTTTATCCTCCCCACCCACCCACTAAAGGGCCCATATCTATACAGGAAGAATGCAGAGTCCCTGTAAAAGCTGCACTCTCTAAAGCCAAAAACACAGCATCCATGGGACCGGACAACATCCCAGGCTGCATTTTACATGAACTGGCACCACACCTAAACACCATGTTCAATCATAGCCACACATCAGGCTTTGTGCCCACTGAATGGCGTACAGCAACAGTTATCCCACTCCACAAAGGGGGAGCCACCACTGATCCCAGGAACTATCGTCCTATTAGCCTGAGCCTGGTCTGCAAGGCCATGGAACGTATCATCATGGAACTCAAAGACAATGGTAACCTCCAAACTCTGGATCCCACCCAGTTCCGGTTTGTGAAAGGCAGATCATGCCTCCTGAACCTAATAGACGTCTTTGAGGCAGTCACCAAAGCCGTAGATGAGGGTAAGGTGGTTCACACAGCCTATCTTGACCTCGCCAAGGCTCGACACCATCCCCCATTCTGGAATTATAGCTAAACTAGGTATAAATCCCTACGTCACAAGATGGGTTGCCAAATGGCTCACTGACAGAACCCACGCTGTAAAAGTTGCACACTCCAAATCTGACCTCAAACCAGTGACAAGTGGAGTACCACAGGGTTCAGTCCTGGGACCTCTCCCGTTTGGTATCTACTTCTCTGAAGTACAGGCTAACACAGAAGGCCTCTGGCTAACTAATTTCGCAGATGACTGCAAACTAGGAGCCACAGTAGAGTCCCCAAATGATGTGGAAATCCTACAGAAGGGCCTCGTTGAGACAGATGCCTGGTGTCAGAGCCATGGCCTTAAGCTCAGTGCCAAAAAGTGCACAGTCATCCCCTTTGGTAAAAACTCTGTACCCATGAACTACTACATAGAGAGCAGTCTACTTAACACTGAATGCGTGATAAGAGACCTTGGGACCTAGGTGGACAGTAGTCTGTCCTTTGATAATCACATCGCCACAGTAGTCAGGAAGTCCTACTACGTGACATACCTCATCATAAAGGGGTTCTCATCCAGGAAAAAAAAAAAAAAGAGGTCATTGTTCCCCTCTACTCGACACTCAGACCCATTAGAGTAAAACACCCCTTTTGGAACGTACCTCACAAGACATTTGCAGCAGATGGAAAGGCCACAGAAGTACCTCACAAAGAGGATTACTGGCCTCAATCAGATGCCCTACACAGAGTCTCAAAAAACTCCAGCTTTAGTCCGTAGCATATCGCCTACTCAGAGCCGATATCTGCCCAACATATAAAGCTATGTCAAACCCAGAGCTGTTGGACATGCTACACAAAGAAATCCCATTCCCTCCTAGCTACATGCTCTAGGGACCTAAACCTTGTCACCAATAAACGGGACATGCTGGAGGGATAGATTCCTGTCCCAGAGATAACACATACTCTGGAACAGACTACCCATCTATGTCAAGCAAACTTCATTAGCACTCCCAAGAAAAATCTTGATGAGTGGATGGGAAATAGGAAATACACCCTGGGGATCACTTCTGTGTGTCTGCTTGACAGTGGCACTTTCTTGGGTGGCATAAGCCAGGGAACCTTGTTGGCTAGGCTTACGCAGGCCCTCGGGTCGATAGCCTAGTACCTACCTATGAACCTATGGATGGTCCTTACAAAGAGGAACCAAAGGGGGCATTAATAACCCCTTGAACGGTTCCACAAGATCACAAAGCTGCATCCAAGCATGTCTCCTGATTGTTATGCCTGCACCAGTTGCTCGAGAGGCGGCTTTCGCCATATGCAAAAATCCACCTCATTGAGGAATTTGTAAGGGAAGAAAGAGTAGCCAGTTTGGTATAAACGCCTCTCAAATCCTCCTCCAACATGGTCTCAACTGGATTTGGTTAATTCTTTAAAACAGGTCTCTCTGCAACTGAAGTTCAAATAGTTTAACAACCTCAGTGTAGCAGCTAAGGCGTAAAAACATGTTTTCCACATCTGTCCAATACCCTAGATTCCTTGTTTGGAGGATAGACAGTGGAGCTTTGTTTAGCTAGCTCCTTTTTGTGGCTGCTGCAACAATGGCATCTACCAGAATGCCTTTACTCCAATGTAGATTATCAAAGTGGGCTATGGAACCTGTCGAGGCACTTATGAAAAGGTTCAACTGGGTCAGGTTCTTTCCGGGTCCGGTGGGAAACTAAATCAGCTTATCCTCCAGGGGAGTCACCCGGGCTCACCCCCAAAAGCCTCCAGGAACACAGATTCCTCAAGAGGTTGGGAAGACCAGTCACCTTTCTGCTTGAAAAGTTGTAGGATGTCTCCAAAGGAGATATCGTCGTCAGGTGGCGATTGGGAAAATCTTTCTCCCTCATCGAAATCCGTCTGCGAGGGAAGTCTGTGTGCCTACTCATACACTTTCTTTCGAGGGACCTCCTCCATGTGGTGTTCTGGGGTGGTATCTGAAGGGGAACTTCCTTCGGGGGACAGTCTGGAGGCTCCTTGGAGCAGGCCGACCTAGGGCAGGAGTGATGGGCTCAGTGCTCAGATCAAATGAAGAAAGGGGCAGACCCTGGGTGGGAGGAGACCACTCTGACCCTAGAGAAAACACTTTCTGCAACCCAGAAGGCAGACTGACCCAGGGAGACAATCCCCCCCGCCCCAGAACCAAAGTTAGACAGAGACTCGCGTATCAGAGGCCTCCAGACAGAACAAGACCCAAGCTGCCTAAGGCCAAAGTGAAAGATTCAAAGGCAACCCCCTACAGTTGGCACCAAATTCGCGGATCCGAAAAAACGGACCAGGGCTTATCAAGGACAGTCCGAGTCAAGGAAGGGAACTTCCTTAGATCAGATGGGTATCCAGGATCCTGGAGTTCCAAAACCAAGGGTCAGATCAGAAAAGGAGTCTGCAAAGTAGGTGAAGGAGCACTCACGGCTCTAACATAGGACAGAGATGGCAAGAACCCCATATGAATCTGTGCCCTGAGGAATTTCATCATCTTACAAATGTCGGCCTCGTAAAGCTTTGGGATGACCTGGAAAAAGATACAGAGGAAGCTTTTCAGGACTTTGTCGAAGTCTGAAAAACCTTGGTGGGAAGAACTGAAGAAACTAGTTCCAACTGGAAGGATGGTGTATGGCTCCTAAGCATCGGATCCAAAGAGGTACATGGATGAGGGGAGCCTGAAAAAGTAGTTGTGTACACTTACCATAAATGTAGATGCTTGGGTGTTCTCACTGCTACAGTCATCATCATTGGGGTTATCCATGCTGTGGTAGCCCTCAGGTCGGTCCAAATACCAGAGTCAAGGTTTTGTGAGTCAGCTGCTGTTGCTTGCTGGGTAACGTCAGGTCATCCAAGCTATAAAAGGAGAGCAGGCGACGCTATTACCTCAGGTTTTTCTTGCCTTAACCAACCAAAAAAGTCCAATTTTAATAATTAGTAGCAGTCCTGGGGTGAGAGACCCCTATAGAAAATGTATCCAAGGACAGCAGATATCAGGGGGAAGGAGGGAGGGAAGCATGACTGCAGCAGTGAGAACACTCAAACATCTACATTTATGGTAAGTGTACACAACTGTACTATGTTCATTTCTCACTGCTGCAGTCATCACCATTGGGAAGATTCCCAAAGCTGTAACCAAACTGAAGCGCTCCACAAACCACTAAAGACCAAAAGAGAAAAAAGGTTCCCAGCAAAAAGCCACACCAACCACAAAGATCCAGAAAAAGTAGTTTAATTTATTGACCTCATTTGCAATTGTGGTCAACAAAATCAATAAAGGTACCCTCTTCTCAACATTTGCTTTAATACCTCACATTCCCTTGCAAAATCGGAATTTTCCGATATCTTGGCAAGCCTAACATATTACCCTTTAACTAGGGCTTTCTTTTGGTGTACAGGGTGCCAACTTTAAAACTGTAACAGGGAATGAGATTAAGTTGATTTCCTATATATTTTTTTTATTTATTTAACATTTGTTGACTGGGAAAGTTCGACTAGGTTCCACAGATCGTTTTCAGCGGAGGCCCGGGGAGAAATGCTCCAGAAGCATGTGTTTAGAATGTGGGAGGAAACCGGAGTACCTGGAGGAAACCCACGCGAACGCAGGGAGAACATGCAAACTCCCCACAGAAGGCACCCCAGCTGAGAATCGAACTGGAGAACCTCTTGCTGTGAGGAGACAGCATTAACCGCTGCACCACTGCCCGCCAAATATAAGTGGGAGGTAAATATTTTAATGGAAAAATCTTTAATAGTAACATCCAAAAAATTAAGGATGTCACCTTTTACCATAGTGAACATCAAAAAGTTAGTCATTAAAATATAAGAAAAATTTGTCCAGCTCATCATCCCCTCCTTTCCAAAATAGAACTGAATCGTCCAAGTATCAGCCATACAATATCGGATTCCCTGAAGTTGGAATTCAAAACAAAGTCCTCCCGATTGGCCAACTACTGATTTTGTTGACATTGCAAAGGAGATCAAGAAATTAAACTACTTTTTCTGGATCTTCATGGTTGGTGTGGCTTTCTGCTGGGAACCAAGATTCCCAAAGCAGAGTAAAAGGGTGGAAGGTTGATAGAAACTTAAGATTGGGAGAGCATGCCCTGCAGAAGTGCAGAGACAAACCCAGCCCTAGCTTTTGAGAATAGATTCAGATAGTAATGCTTGGTGAAGATGTGGAGAGAAGTCCATGTGGAAGCTTCCAGGATGTCCTTGGTGGGTACCCCTCTAAGGAATGCTGTGGAAGTAAAGGTTGCACTAGTGGAATGGGTTCCAATGGTCCTGGGGGAGGTTTTCCATGGAAGGAGTAGCAAAATTGGATGCAGTGTGCTACCCATTTGGAGATGGTCTGTTTGGATATTGATTTCCCCTGTGCCCCTGTTTTAAAGCTGACCAAGAGCTGGTCAGTTTTCCTGAATGTCTTGGTACGGATCCAGATAAAATCTGAGTTCCCTGCGCACATCCAAAAATTGCAGTATCCTTCCCCTTATGAGGGTTAGGGAAGAAGGTGGGCAGGTGGATGGCCTAGTTGAGGGTAACATCTGAAACCATCTTTGGCATGAAGGAAGGGTTGGTTCTCAGGGAGACCCCGTCTGCATGCATGATAAATGGCTCAATGGCCATTAAAGCTTGAAGCTCTGACACTCTCCTGGCTGAAGTGATAGCCAGGAGAAAGGCAGTCTTCCAAGAGGTACTTCAATTCTGGAGGATGCTGCAGGCTCGAAGGGGAGCAGAATAACCTCTTCTAAAACATAGTTCAGATCCAAGGCTGGGGTGGGCTGTCTTCTGGGACGTCCGATATTAGAGGCTCCTCTAAGGAATTGTTTGATAAGAGGTTGGCAGAACAATGGCTGTTCTGTATCAGTGTGCGCCGAGATGGCACAGGCATGTACCTTTATGGAGGAGGAGGAGAAACCCTTATTAAAAGGAGCTCAGCCAGATCATCTAGAATAAGAGGAATGGAGGGCAGATGAATGTCTGCCCTCTTGGACTGGTTCCAGGAGCAGAATCTTTTCCATTTTCCAGCACAAGATTTTCTGATGCTGGGCCTTCTGGCTTCTGTGATTATGTCAAGGACTCGCTTGCTTAGCATAGATTCTTTGCTGGTTATGGTAGAATAAGCCATGCTGAGAGCTTGAGTGCTTGAAGGTCTGGATGCAGCATAGTCTCCCCCCCCCCCGCCCCGGGATAGCAGGTGTGGAATCTGAGGTAGCTGCCAGGGGGTGTAGAGAGGCCGCGCAGCAGTGAGTACCAATGCTGTCTGGGCCAGTCTGGAGCAATGAGTATTGCTTTTAGTTTTTCCTCCCTTATTTTGATTAGTACTTTTGGAATGAGAGGAAGGGGTGGGAATGCATACACGAAGAGGGTATTCCAAGGGAAAGTCAGGGCGTCGAACTTCCAGGCCAGGTGATGGTACTCCCTGGTGCAGAATTTCTGTACTTGGTGATTTAAACAAAGAGGGTCCACCTGGGGGGTCCCCCCATCTGTGGGTAATTTGCACAAAAATGTCTCTGTGGATTTGCCATTCATGTATATCCAGCAGGTTTCTGCTTAAGTGGTCTGCTAGGGTGTTGTTGATGCCCGGTAGGTACTGGGCTATAAGATGTAGTCCCATGGATGAGGCTGCTAGCCACAGGTTCATGGCTAGTCTACACAGGGGGTAAGACTGAGTCCCTCCCAGTTTGTTGATGTACCACATGACTCTGGTGTCCGTTTTTATGAGAGGAACTCCCAATTTGAGGTAGGGTTTGAAGGATGCCAGAGAGTTTTGCACGGCTATCAGTTTCTTTTGGTTTATGTGCAAGGGTAGTATTTGAGCATCCCAGAGACCTTGGGCGCATCTGCCTTCCAGGTGGGTGCCCCAGGCTATGTCCGAAGCATCTGTGGTTATGGTCTGGTCTGACGGAGGATGAACGAAGTCCCCTGTTCAGAGCACAGGCCTGCACCCACCACAGGAACTTCGATCTTATGAAAGGGATCACAGGCAGGGAGGTGTCCAGAGGTTGAGTGTGTTGACACCATAGGTTCTTTAGGTACCACTGAATTTTCCTCATTTGCAGTCTGGCCAGAGGTACCAGGAGGATGCATGAGGCCATGTACCCTAGAGCTTACAGGAATTTCCTGGCAGAAAGCTGGGTTTGGGAGGCCAGAGTAGTGAAGCATTTTGTTACGAAACTTTTTTTCTTGGGACAGAAAGGCCATTTGCTGTTCTGTGTCCAATAAGACACCCAGAAATATGATTTTGCTGGTAGGGGTCTGCTTTGATTTCCTTTTGTTGATGGTGAATCTCAGAGAGGCGAGTAGCATTTTTACAAATGAGAGGTGCTGCAGGAGCAGTTCATTTCAGTCTGCCTGGATGAGTCTCGTCCAGGTAAGGGTAAATCTGTACATTGTTTTGCCTGCAAAAGGCTATGGCAGGAGCTAGACATCGGAGGAATATCCTGGGAGCAGTAGATAAGCCAAATGGCAAAGCAGAGAATTGAAAGTGTAACGATCCTGCTCTGGAGTACAGGAATTTTCTGCAAGATTCCCTAATTGGGATGTGCAGGTAAGCATCCTTTAGGTCTAAGGTGACCATCCAAGCTTCGTTTGGCAGCATAGGTAGAATCTGTTGTAAAGTCAACATTTTGACTTTTGGGATTACCAGTAAAGTAATGAGAAAGGCTAGGTCTCAGGATGGGATGCCAAGTTCCCTCTTTCCTGGGAAAGTACAGTTGTGTACACTTGGCATAAATGTAGATGTTGAGTGTATTCACTGTTGCAGTCATTACATTTGGATAATCTGCTGGCAGGTTGCCCTCAGTTGGCCTGAATTCCAAAGTCCTGGGTCCTGCGTCAGCTGCCATCGCCCCTTCCCTGACGTCAGGGGTATAAAAGATGCGGCAGATGCCATTTTCTTTAGTTTTTCTTGCCCCAGATGTCAAGTGCCCCCTAAAAAGGGTAGCCAAAATTTATATACATGTACATACATGCACCAATATAAACTTTACCTTCATCTACAAGCAAATGCACCACATAGGTTCCATCAGAAGAAAGGGGGATGGCGGGTGGGTAACCTGGACTGCAACAGTGAATACACTAACATCTACATTTATGGTAAGTGGACACAACTGTACTATGTTCTTCGTGTTTCACTGCTGCAGTCATTACATTTGGGTAGAGTCCCAAAGCTATAGATGGGAGGCTGGAGCTAAACAGCATTAGGAGCGGCTATGAGGCCCTGCAGAACTGCAGTGGCAAAGCCTGCCCTGGATTTAGAGTAGAATGGCAGATGATAGTGCTTGGTAAAGGTGTGCACTGAACTCCAAGTAGCAGCCTCTAAAATGTCCTTGGTTGATACTCCCCTGAGAAAGGCTGAAGTGGCTGCAGCTCTTGTTGAATGTGGCCTAATGCCCTTAGGCACTGGCTTGCCATGGTGTAAGTAGCAGAAACGAATGCAGTGGCCTATCCACTTTTAAACAGTCCGCTTTGAGATTACCTTTCCTTGTGATCCTGCAGCATATGCCACTAGTAATTGTTCTGTCTTTCGGAAAACTGGTTCTGTCCAAGTAGAATCTAAGCTGTCTGTGTACGTCCAAAGAATGCAGAATTCTCTCCCCCTTGTTCTGAGGATTTGGATAAAAAGTTGGCAGATGAATAGTTTGGTCAAGAGCCACACTGGACACCACCTTAGGCATAAATGTTGGGTTTGTCCTCAGACAGACCCTGTCTGGATAAAAAATGATAAAAGGTTTCACAGCCATGAGTGCCTGAAGCTCTGAAACTAATCTTGCAGAAGTTATTGCTAGGAGCAGAGCTGTTTTCCAGATAAAAACTTTATCGGCCGTAGCAGCTGGCTCAAAAGGTGGCAGGGTGAGTTTTTCCAAGACATAGTTGAGGTCCCATGCGAGCATTGGTGATCTTCTTGGAGGCCTTAAGTTTTTGGCTCCTCTGAGGTACTGTTTTAGTAAGGGATGAGAAAAGATTGGTGGCTCTGTATTGCAATGAGCCGAAATGGCAGAGGCATGAATTTTAATAGATTGAAAAGATAGACCTTTGTCCAGCATCTCAGTTAAGTATTGCAAAATCTGAGGAATATTTGGCACAGCTGTATCAGTTCCTTATGCCTGGTTCCAAGCACAAAATCTCTTCAATTTTCCAGCATAAGATTTCCTAGTACTATGCCTTCTGGCCTCCAAAATGACAGCCATTACAGCTTTACCAAGAGGTGCGTTTTGTAAGACTACATTATCCGCCATGCTGCCAGGTTTAAAGTCCTGAGTTGGCTGTGCAGGATCCGACTGTTTTGCTGGGACAGTAGATGAGGTATCTGAGGTAAGGTCCAAGCTGAGCATTGAGACAAGCTCCTTAGTACTGGATACCATTACTGGCAGGGCCAGTCTGGGGCAATTAGTATCATCCTTGGCTTCTCCTGTCGACCTTTAGGAGTACCTTGGGGAGGAGAGGCAGAGGGGTAAATGCGCATACTGATAGGGCGTCCACTTTCCATGCTTGTCTGTGATAAATCCTTGTGTAGAATCTTTTTAGTTGGTAGTTGTGAGGGGAGTCAAATAGATCTATGTCCGGGCATCCCCATTTCCTTGTTATCATGCTGAATACTTGTGGATCCAGGTGCCACTCGTGGGGGATCCATGAGGTTTCTGCTTAGGTCGTCTGCCAGAGTATTTTTCCTTCCTGGCAGGAATTGTGCCTGCAGGTGTACTTGGTAAGTCAATGCGGTGTCCCACAAAGTCATGGCTAGTCTGCAAAGAGGGTAAGAATGAGTGCCCCCTGCTTGTTTATATACCACATGATCATGGTGTTGTCTGTCTTTAAATCAGTAGTTGTCCTGGATGAAGTAGGTCCTTGAAGGCCATCAGGGCATTTTGAACTACTAGCATCTTTTTGATTGATATGTAGATGCATTTGGTTTGGAGGTCCATGTGCCCTGCAATGCATCTTCCTGCCATGTGGGTCCCCCAGGCATAATCTGATGCAACCGTTGTTAGTGTTTGCCTGGCTGGGTGTAATGTGAATGGCTGTCCCTTGTTTTGGTGACAAGCCTTTGCCCACCATCGAAACTCCTGTTGCAGGCAGGGAATGAGAGTAATCATAGTTTCCAGGCTGTGGCAGGCAGGGAATGATCATAGTTTCCAGGCTGTGGCAATGTTGAGTCCAAACACTTTTTAGGTACCATTGAAGTTTCCTCATATGCAGTCTTGCATATGGAATTAGTAGGATGCAGGATGCCATGAAGCTCAAAGCCTGCAGAATTTTTCTTGCAGATAACTGGGCCTTTGTTGCCAGCATTTTGAAATAGGTAGTCAGTTGCCTTTGTATGTCTGGCGTGAGATGAGCCATCTGGGCAGTTGTATTTAAGCTTGCACCCAGGAATATGATCTCTGAGAGGGTACGAGTTTTGATTTCTTTTCATTCTGTGTACCCTAGGCATGTTAGAAATCTTTCCACAAACGCCAGATGCTGTAGAAGAATGTCCTTGTTCTCCGCTTGAATTAGAAAGTCGTCCAAGTAAGGATATATTTGTATTCCTCTGTCTGCAGAATGCAATTACTGGTGCCAGGCACTTTGTAAAGACCCTGGGCGCAGTAGATAAGCCAAAGGGCAGTGCAGAGAATTGGTAATGCATTGAGCCAGCCTTGAATGAGGTATCTTCTGCATATTTGTCTGATTGGGACATGCAGGTATGCCTCTTTTAGGTCTAAAGTCACAAGCCAAGCGTTCTTGCCCAGCATGGGCAGAAGCTGCTGCAGTCAACATCTTGAATGTTGGTGTATCCAGGAATGTGTTCAAAATAGATAGGTCCAGTATTAGCCTCTAGGCCTTGTCCTTTCTGGGTACCAAGAACAGTAGAGTAAAATCCTTGTCCCTGCTCTTGCTCTGGTACTAGTTGAATGGCCCCCATGTCCAGGAGGGATGAGACTTTTTTTGTGCCTCTGCCCATTGATTTTTTGGCAGATTTGGCCAGCCGTTTGCCTTTGGCAGGGTATGGAAATGAAACTTGTAGCCTTGTGACACAATATTTAAGACCCACTTGTCCTGGCCTTATGACACTATTTAAGACCCACTTGTCCTGGGTTATGACACAAGACCCACTTGTCCTGGGTTATAATGTGCCAATTATGAGAAAAAGTGCTAATTTCCCCCCTAAGGGGGCTGCCAGGAGATAAGTGCTTGGTGCAGGCAGGGGGAAGTCATTGGGACAGTTTCCTGAATGGTTGTGATTTGTCTTCTCCAACTTTGGAGGTAGAAGTCCCCCATTGTTTTGAGCAGAATGAACCTTGCGCCTGGGATCTGCCTCTAGGGTGCCTGGGTCTGCCCCTTTGAGGTCTGACACAGGAAAGGACCAATTCTTTGTTGGCCAGTGTCTACTAAACCTAAGTGGCTGTACTTGTAAAAAATCTTTGACCGTTTGCATAGATTTAGCTTTGTCCTCCATTTTCTTTAACACCTCTTCTGCCTTAACACCAAACAAAGTATCATGCTGTAAAGGTGCATCTAATAATTTAACTTTAACATGATCAGGCGTTTCTTTAACCAAGCATGCCTCCTAATTACAGGACCTGTAACTGTGGCCCTGCAGGAGGCCTCTAAAGAATCAAAACCACGTTGCAAAGTATGCTTTCCAACTTGTTCTGCTGCACGGAATAAATCCTGCATTTCCTTGTTTTCTGCACAGAGTTTAACAATGTTAAGCAGTGCCATGACATGTTGCTGATATTTGAGCATATGAAACTGACCGTTTAAGGCCCTTATAACCAAGGTAGTAGATAGGGAATGTTCCCCATCTATCCAGTGCCCTAGAATCTCTGTCAGAGGGGGGTAGGGTTTTTTGCTGCGGAAGCCTTAACTCCTTTGGGACCCTGAGAAATAGTTTCTGGGTCTGCAGCAGGGTTTTTAAAAATGAATTTGTGAGTCAGGAACCCTGTAATATCAGTCAGGCTTAACATGAGCTGGAGGTAAGGAGTCAGGGGTAAGACTAGACTCCAAAAACACATCTACAATGTCTAACAGGTGGGATGGCTAGTGGTTTGTGTTAAGGTAGTAACAGGAAATCCCTGAGCCTCTTTTTAGATTCTGAAAAATCTTGGCTCTCCCAGTGGAAATGCTCCCTCATGGTATGTAAGGTTTCCCCAAAGGAATAGTCCTCTGGAGGAGTCAGGGGTAAGACTAGACTCCAAAAACACATCTACAATGTCTAACAGGTGGGATGGCTAGTGGTTTGTGTTAAGGTAGTAACAGGAAATCCCTGAGCCTCTTTTTAGATTCTGAAAAATCTTGGCTCTCCCAGTGGAAATGCTCCCTCATGGTATGTAAGGTTTCCCCAAAGGAATAGTCCTCTGGAGGAGAAGCAGAATGTAAAGATTCTTCAGCATCAGAATCCTCATGGGGGGGAAGAGAATATTCCGGATCAAGAGAGGAATCAGAAGAAATGGAAACCTGATCTGAAGATTCATAGTCAGTCTCTTGCCTAGGCCTCTTATCAGGAGGGGGATGGGAACCTCTGATCAAGGTAAATCAAGTCTTTGGCCATTTTGAGCATCTGCTTTTTGGGCATGGAGGCCTGTCCACGTGGCTCTTGAGTTTGCTTCTTTGCCTTTGAAGTCTGTTTAATGTATAGATGTTTAGGTCTGAATACACCCTCAGAAGCCGGTGCCTGCTCAGCGGCTCCAGACCCATCTGAAGGAATAGCGTCCGAAGCTCCAATACCTTGAGTTTCCAGCGGCATAGCCAACTCCATGTGGGAGTCGGTAGCGGCCTGCGACTCTAAAGTAGCAGGCATCAGGGGCTGAGAAAGCACCTCACTGAGAACTGGCGACTGGCTTAGGAGAAGCTTCGTGGTTGGTTTTGGGCCTCAGTTGTCTATCTTTTTCTTTGCGTTTTTTGTGAACTCCGGTAGTCGGATGGCTATAAGACGACATTTCTGGATAATTAAACCTGCGTCTAAAATAGTTTAATGCAAAGTCATACCAACGCTTAATATTGCGTTGGTTAAATTTAGCACAAAACAGACAAGCTGAAACGTTATGGTCAGGGCCTAGGCAAGGAATACAGTAAGAATGAAAGTCCTTATGAGGTATTTGCTTCCCACAAGAAATACAATTTTTCTGACATCGGTCTGGAGCAAGAAAAAAAAAAAAAAGTTTCCCCAACGGGGTACTTCGCTTTATAGAAGACTTCGGATCTGAAACTCGAAAATCTCACACTTGCGAACTGCTTCTGCTTCGGGCACCACACAGCAAGAAAGACTAAAGAAAATGGCGTCGGCCGCATCTTTTATACCCCTGACGTCAGGAAAAGGGCAACAGCAGCAGACGCAGGACCCAGAACTTTGGAATTCAGGTGGACTGGACTGAGGGCAACCTGCCAGCAGGATTACCCAAATGTAATGACTGCAACAGTGAATACACTCAAACATCTACATTTATGGTAAGTGTACACAACTGTACTATGTTCTTCGTGTTTCACTGCTGCAGTCATTACATTTGGGTAGAATCCCAAAGCTATGGTTGGGAGGATGGATATATACAGCATTAGGAGCAGCTATAAGGCCCTGCAGGACAGCACTGGCAAAGCCAGCTCTGAATTTAGAGAAGAGAGGTAAATGGTAATGTTTGGTGAACGTATGAACTGAGCTCCAGGTAGCAGCTTCTAGAATGTCTCTGACAGGAACTCCTCTGAGAAAGGCTGTAGAAGTAGATGCAGCCCTGGTGGAATGAGATCTGATCCCCTTGGGATAGGTTGACCATGGTGCATATAGCAGAAACTAATACAATTACTTACCCACTTGGAAATGGTCTGCTTTGAAATAGCCTTTCCCTCTGCCCCTGCAGCAAATCCCACCAATAGTTGTTCAGATTTTCTTAGAGATTTTTGTCCTGTTTAAGTAGAATCTAAATTGTCTGTGTACATCCAATGAATGCAGAATCCGCTCACCCTTGTTCTGTGGATTGGGAAAGAAAGTTGGCAGATGAATGGTCTGATTAAGAGCCACACTGGATACCACCTTAGGCATGAAAGATGGATTGGTCTTGAGAGCCACCCTGTCCAGATGAAAAATAATGAAAGGCTCCAATAAGAGCCTGTAATTCTGAAATCCTTCTAGCTGAAGTGACTGCTAAAAGGAAAGCGGTTTTCCAGGAGAGAAACTTTAGGTACTCAGTAGCAGCTGGCTCAAAAGGAGGAAGAGTGAGTTTTTCCAAAACAAAATTGAGGTCCCAAGAAGGAGTTGGCACTCTCCTGGGAGGTTTTGGCCCCTCTGAGATACTGCTTTAGCAGAGGATGAGAGAAGATGGGAGGTTCTGTGTTGTAATGAGCTGAAATGGCTGAGGCATGGATTTTTATAGGAGAAAAAGATAGGCTTTTGTGAAACATCAGTTAAATATTGCAGAATCTGAGGGATATTGGGCATTGCTGTGCTTATTCCTTATGATTGGTTCCAGGCACAGAATATTTTCCATTTGTCAGCATAAGATTTTCTAGTACTAGGCCTTCTAGCCTCCAAAATGGCATCCATCACAGGTTTGCTGAGGGATGACAAGGGTGACAGTTTATTAGACATGCTGCAAGATTCAAAGTTTGGAGCAGAGTGTGCAGAATTTGGTAGCTCTGCTGAGACAGTAGGTAAGGTGTTGGAGGCAGGTGCCACGGAAGAAGGTGTGACACATTGCGCAGGAGTGGGTACCAGTGTGGGCGAGGCCAGTCTGGAGCAATCGGAATCATTTTTGGTTTGTCCTGTCTGACTTTTAGTAGAACTTTGGAGAGCAGAGGCAGAGGGGGGGAAAGGCATAGACTGATAGAGCATCCACTTTCCAAGCTTTTTTGTGATGAATTCTTGTGCAGAATTTGTCCAACTGATAGAACTTTTTGCCTCACCCCAGGACTATGTCTGGACTCCCCCCATTTGCGTGTCAACATGCTGAAAACTTGTGGTTCCCGTTTTCATTCGTGTGGGTCCATAAGATTTCTGCTTAGTCTGCCAGAGTATTTAGCTTTCCTGGCAGGAATTGAGCTTGTAGTTGTATTTGGTAGGTCAAAGCAGTGTTCCACAATTCCATGGCTAGTCTGCAAAGGGGGTAGGAGTGTGTATCCCCCCTGCTTATGTACCACATAACAGTGGTGTTGTCCGTCTTTATCATTAGTTGTCCTGGATGAAGGTAGTCCTTGAAGGCTGTCAAGTGCATTCTATACAACTAGCATCTCTCTGATTGATATGTAGGTGCTTTTTTTTTTTTGGGCTCCATTTGCTCTGAATGCACTTTCCTGCCAGATGAGCCCCCCAAGCATAGTCTGATGAGTCTGTAGTTAGGGTTTGGGCAGTAAGGGGTGCAGTGAATGGCAGTCCCTTGTTTTGGTGGCAGGCCTCTGCCCACCATAGGAATTCTATTTGCAGGAAAGGTATGATAGGAATCATTGTTTCCAGGCTATGACAATGTTGACTCCATAAACTTAAAGTACCAGTGAAGTTTCCACACATGCAGTCTTGCATATGGAATTAGGAGAATGCAGGAGGCCATGAACCCCAAGGCTTGCAGAATTTGTCTTGCAGATAGAGTTTTTGTGGCCACCTGTTTGAAGTAAGTCACCAGTTGAATTTGCTTTTCTGGCGTAAGGTAAGTAATCTGGGCAGTTTTATTCAAGCTTGCACCCAGGAACGCAATTTTTTGAGAACGCACCAGATGCGATTTATTTTCGTTTATGGTTTACCCTAGACAAGTTAGAACCCTTTTTTACAAATGCCAGATGCTTTAGAAGAATGTCCTTGTTTTCTGCCCAAATTAGAGAATCGTCCAGATATGGATATATCTGAATATTTCTTTGCCTGCAAAATGCAATTACTGGAGCCAGGCACTTTGTGAAGACCCTGGGAGCAGTAGATAAGCCAAAGGGCAGTGCAGAGAACTGGTAATGCAAGTAGCCTGCTTTGAAGCGGAGGTATCTTCTGCAAGATTCCCTGATTGGGATATGTAGGTAAGCTTTCTTTTAAGTCTAGAGTTACCAACCAGGCATCTTTGCCTAGCATAGGTAGTAACTGTTGAAGAGTCAGCATCTTGAATTTTGGAATGTCCAGAAATGTGTTTAGAGTGGATAAGTCCAGAACTGGACGCCATGATTTGTCTTTTCTGGGTACCAGGAAAAGTCTTGAATAGAAACCTTGTCCCTTTTCCTCTTCTGGTACTGGTTGAATAGCCCCCATGTTCTTGAAGGACAGAACTTGTTTCTGGGCCTCTGCCCACTGATTTGGGGGCAGATCTGGCCATCCATTTGGGGATTGGCAACGTGTAGAAATGAAATCTGTATCCCTGGGATACTATTTTTAAAACCCATGTGCCCTGGGTAATAAGTTGCCAGTTTTGTGCATGAAGTGCCAGTTTCCCCCCCAAAGGGGCAGCTAAAAGGCAAGTGCTTGGTGATTGTAGAGGGAAGTCATTGAGACTGTTTACCATAGGAAGGTGCCTTGTTGTTTCCAGATTTGGAGGTGGAGGCACAGTTTTGTTCTAAAAGAACCCTGTGACTGAAACCTGGACCCTTTGGAATGTCTGGATTTGACTTCAGTGGCTCTCGAAGGGACTGGAAAGGACCAGTTCTTAGTAAGCCAGTGCCTACTAAATCTTGGAGGTTGCACTTTTAAGAAATCTTTCACAGTTTGCATAGATTTAGCTTCATCTTCCATCTTTTTTAACACTTCAGCCTTATTACCAAAGAGACGGTCCTGTTGTAAAGGAGCATCCAACAATTTTGCTTTAACATGGTCAGGCAGAGTTTGCTCTTTGAGCCAAACATGTCTTCTTAGCACAGATCCAGTTACAGCAGCCCTGCAAGAGGCCTCCAAGGAATCAGAACCACATTGCAAAGTATGTCTTTCAACTTCTTCAGCTGAATGTAATAATCTTGCAAATCTTTATTTTCCACAGTCAGAAATTATCATTTCCTGTTAAGTACTCCCATGATATGCTGTTGATATTTAAGCATTTGAAATTGACAGTTTAAAGCCCTGATTGCCAAGGTTGCAGATGTGTAAACCTTCTTACTCCCATCTATCCAGCGCCCTGGAATCTCTATCAGAAGGGGGAGGATTTTTAGCAGTAGAGGCCTTAATGCCCTTGGGACCCTGAGAAATGGTTTCAGAATCAGCAGTAGGATTTTTGAAAAGGAATTTGTGGGAGTCAGGAACCCTGTAGTATCCGTCTGGCTTACTAGGAGCAGGAGGCAGAGAATCAGGAGTCATACTAGATTCTGAAAAAACATCAATGTCTAGAACAGGAGGTATAGCCAAAGGCCTATGCGGAGGAAGAAGAAGAAAATCCTTAAGGCTCTTTTTAGATTCAGAGAAATCCAGACTTTCCCAGTGGAAATGTTCCCTTAAGGTATGTAAAGTTTCTCCAAAAGAGAAATCCTCAGAGGGAGAAGCAGAAGGAATGGAATCTCCTGCATCAGTCCTCATAAGTAGGTATAGATAAATCCTGTTCAGTACAAGAATCAGAAGAAACAGAATCCTGACCAAAAGATTCATAATCAATGTCTTGCCTAGGCCTCTTAGCAGGAGTGGGTTGGCTACCCCTATCAAGGTAATTAAATCTTCAGCCATTTTGATCATTTGCATTTTAGGCATAGGGGCCTGCACACGTGGCCAAAGTGTCAGTTTTTTAGACATAGAAGTAGATTTTGGCCTTAGTTTTGAAGATGGCGTCGGTTTAGTATACAAATCTTTAGACCTGAAAACACCCTCAGAAGCCATTGACTGCACAGCGGCTCCAGACGCATCTAAGGAAGACACATCTGCGGATTCAATACTAAACATCTCGCGGCATACCAGACTCCGAATGGGTCTCAGTAGAGGCCTGCGAATCAAAAGTAGCGGGCATCAGGGGCTGCAAAAGCGCCTCACTGAGTACCGGCGAAGTAGCGACTGGCTTAGAACCGTTGTCAGTTTTGGACCTAAACGACCTGTCTCTTTCTTTGCTTTTTTTTTTTAGGTATTCCGGTAGTCTGATTGCTAACAGACGTCATTTCTGGATAGTTAGTTTGTGAGCCAAAATATTTAGAAGCAAAAATGTACAGACGTTTAGTGTGTTGATTAAATCTAGCACAAAACCGACAAGGTACGTTATGATCAGGGCCTAGGCAAGGAATACAGTACAAATGAAAATCCTTATGAGGTATTTGCTTCTCACGAGTAATGCAATTATTAACTTTTATGGACATCTGTAAGGAGCAAGAAAAAGTTTCCCCAACGGGGTACTTAGCTTTTAGTTGAAGACTTCGGTTCTGAAACTCAAAAACAAAAATTTCAGGTATCAGCCGACCAGCACTTGCTAACTGCTTTGGGCACCAGGCGGCAAGAAAGACTGATGTAATGGCATCAGCTGTACATTTCATACCCCTGAGGGCCTGACGTCATGGAAGAAGGGACAGCAACAGATGCAGGACCCAAGCCTTTCTTAAATCAGGCTGACTGAGGGCAACCTGTCAGCAGATTACCCAAATGTGAAACACGAACATCAAGGAATAGTCTGGAATAGAATCCTTTTGCAACTTGTTCTAGAAGCAGGGGTTCTACTGCCCCTAGGGCTATAAGGTTTTGCACTTGTTTTAGTGCTTCTGCCCACTGGTTTGGAGATGGGTCTGGGTACCCTCTTGGAGGTGGTAGTTGTCGGAAATTTAATTTGTACCCCCGAGCAACGATTTTTAAAAACCCATTGATCTTTTGTTATAAAGTTCCAATTTTTCTCTGCAAAAAGAGATAGCCCTCCCCCTAGCGTTTGGTGTGGTGGAGGCAGGCAGAGATGGGAAAAGTAGTAATTGAGAGTTTTTTGCATACATAGTTGTTTTTGAACTCCCTGCTTCAGAGTTAGGGGACACTATTTAGTTCTTTGCTGGCCCCGAGTTTGAGCCTGGTGGGTCTGTCCCAAAGGGTTTTGCCTTGTGCCTGCCTGTTTGGTGCAGGAAAAGACCACTGTTCAGAGGGAAAATTTCTGCTGAACCTAGGAGGTTGTACTTGAAGGAAATATTTAACAGTCTGCATCGATTTTGCCTAGTCTTCCATCTTTTTAAATACCTCTTCAGTTTTCTGTCCGAAAAAGCGGTCTTTGTCAAGAGGTGAAGCCATGATTTTAGCTTGGACATGATCAGGGAGAGGTTGTTCCTTCAGCCATGCATGTCTTCAGAGAACAGATCCTGTCACTGCTGCCCTGCTAGAGGCTTCTAGGGTGTCAAACCCACAGTGCAAGGAGTGCTTTGCCACCTGAGAAGAGTGCAGTAATTCTGCTCTCTCTGTTATTGGCAAAATCTGGTAAAGGAAAGTAAAACAGGAATTTTCTGTTTCAAAAGTAAGTAAAACTAAGTAAAGAAGGAGGCGTCTGTTTAATATGCAAGTCCGTAGGCATTAATACACCCTCGGAAGACAGTGCCTGCGCAGCGGCTCCAAACCCATCCAAGGTAGACACATCTGCAGGTTCCATAGTTGAAGCATCTCGCAGCATACTGGACTGGGTCTTAGTAGAGGCCTGCGAATCAAAAGTAGTGGGTATCAGGGCCTGTGAAAGCGCCTCACTGAGTACTGGCGACTGGCTTAGAAGAGTCATCAGCAGTTTTGGACCTCAGCGACTTGTCTGTCTTTTTCCGGAATCCCGGTAGTCTGATGGCTAACAGACGACATTTCTGGATAATTAAACCAAGAACCAAAATATTTAGAGGCGAAAATATACAATGACGGATAGTGCGCAGATTAAATAAAGCACAAAACCGACAGTAAGGTACGTCGTGGTCACGGCCTAGGCAAGGAATACAGTACGAATGAAAATCTTTGAGGTATTTGCTTTCCACAAGTAATGCAATTCTTAACTTTTACTGACATCAGTAAGGAGCAAGAAAAAGTTTCCCCAATGGGGTACTTAGCTTTAGTTGAAGACTTCGGTTCTGAAACTCGAAAAAGAAAATTTCAGGAGTTGGCTGACCGGCACTTACCAACTGCTTCTACTTCGGACACTGCACGGCAAGAAAGACTGATGTAATGGCGTCTGCTACATGTTTTATACCCCTGATGACCTGATGTCATGGAAGAAGGGACAGCAACCGATGCAGGACCCAAGACTTTGTTAATCAGGCCAACTGAGGGCTAACTGCAAGCAGATAACCCAAATGTAATGACTGCAACAGTGAAACACGAAGAACATCTGTGAAATGGATAGTTTGTCTTAAAGTATACTCTGATACCACTTTAGGAGTTAAAAGGATTAGTTCAAGAAACTCTCTCTATGATAAAATGAGACAGGATTGACAACATAAGCTTGCAACTCAGATACTCTTGCAGAGGTCAGAACTACCACAAACTGTTTCCCACGTTAAGAACCTCAAGGTAGCAAAGATAGCTGGTTTAAATGGGGCAAGTGTTAGGTTCTCTAACATAAAATTAAGATCACAATGAGAGGCCAATGGTTTTCTTGGAAGCTTCCAACACAAACCCCCTTTCAAAAACATTTTGACATGACTGCTTTGACAGAAGAGGATCCATGGGCGGACGAGCTGAAGTGGCCAATAAATAAACCTGGACAAAAGAATAAGAAAGCCCAAAGGACAGTAACTCGCACACCATTGTCAAACCAGAGAACAACTTGTCCTGAATGGGTGCTGGTTTTGTTGTTGGCACCAACAAGAAAATTTTCCATTTGCTAATATACGATTTTCTAGCAGAAAGCTTTCTTGCCTCCATTATCTGCTGCACGTCCTCAGTAAACAGGTGCCTAAAAGGAATTAAGACCCTAACACCCAAACAGTCAACTGAAGTTTATCGATGTTGGGGGTGTATAAAAACACGCCTGTTCTTTTTGTGAGTAGATAAAGTCTGTGAGGAAGCTTGTGGTAATTGCCCTTTGCCATTTCCAAAATAAGGGAGAACTACAGTTGTTTGGGCCAGAAAGGGAGTCTCCATAATTATCTTCAACTCCTTCTGAATATTCAGAAATACCATGGGTATTGGTGAAAAGGGTAGAAAAGCATACAGGAACACTCCTGTCCAATGGTTCAGAGAGAAGGCAAAGAGGTCTACCTGAAGAACTCTCCACACATGGATTAAGTCTTTAAAAACCCTTAATCTGGTTTAGATTTGTAAGGGCCTGCCCTGGTCCTGTTCAGCTTTGTAAGCCACACAATTTTGCTCTTATGGAATGCAGGATGTCTGTAGAATGAGACTGTCTTGTGAAGCTATATCCCAAGCTAACAAGGCTAGTCTGCAAAAACGGGGTACAACCTAGTTCCCCCTTTTACTGGTTTATGTGACATACGACCTTGGTATTGTCTGCAACCATCTGAAGAGGTCCTGGGGACCAAAGATAGTTCAGAGAGTTGAGTGCCTTGATCAGGGCAAGCATCCCCATGATATGTATATGCTTGTCTTTCCTTGGTGTCGCACATCCTCAGCACTTTCATATCTGCTGAACAGCTCCCTAACCAAAGTCCAAGGCATCTGTGGTGACTGGCTGCTTTGGAACAGAAGGGAGACAGCGAGACATGGATTTAAGGACATCTGTTGTATCCACCAAAAGACTTCTCTTCTGACAAATCCCAGCACTGGGGCTTGAAAAGATAAAAAGGGTTCTGATGCTGGGACCAACAGGATTTCGGATACCACTGAATCTCTCATGGGGAGTCTTGCCAAGGGTTTGATGAGAACCAGAATATAACGAGACCCAAAAATCCTGAGGTATTCCCCTTGCAGTGACCAAAGTTTGAGTGGAAACTTTCGAAAACGATCTAGATACAGATCAATTTTTTTCCTATGAAAGAAAACGGTTTAAGCCAATGTGTATAGCTGAAACACAATACTCTGTGAAGGAGTCAAGAAAGACTTGAATGTTCTCTTGAAATCCCAGCTTGTCTAAGAGATTGACATTTTGAAAAAATCTTGGCAAAAATAAGCAAGTAGTCTAAATATGGGAAAATGTGGATACCCTGCAGCCAGCAACTAACTAACTGGAGCTAGACACTTTTGGTGCAGTGGATAGCTCAAAAGGTATGGCAGAGGAACTGATAATGTGATCCAGACACACACAACTAAAACATCTGACGTCTGGATGAAATAGGGATGTGATAAACATACTTTTAAGTCTAGTGTTACCAGGAATCTTGAAAGAGAAGAGGTAACAATGGGAAGTGAATTTGGGCATCATCACAAACAGGTTTAGGAAAGATAGATCCAGAACTCGTCTCCAAGCATTTTCTCTTTGGCACTAGGAACATCCCAGAATAAAAACTCTTCCCAACCTGGGAAGGAGGAGCTGGTTCCATCAATCCTTGGAACAGCATGTGATGGAAAATCTGTGGAAACAAAAGACTGATCTGCAGGATGAGGAATGAATTTCCGCCCATTGCCATCTGTAACCTTGATGAATGATTTTCAGAACCCGTATGTCTGAAACTGTTGCCAAAGAGAAAAAAAAAATGGAGATTAACTTCTTGGATGGGAAAAAAAAGTGGGGTGGGAGGCGATCACAAGGTCTCATAACTAGACATTCAGAGTTTGGACTGTCCCTGGTTTTGGGAGGCTTGTAACTCCCTTACCATTTCCTCAAACATCAGTTTATCTTATTTTGAGACTGTTTATTCAGCTACTTGCCAAAACTGGATGAAGACACAGAAAATCCCTTGGACAATTTGGAAGAGAGTAGCTAAAACATTTTTAACAATTCCCTGGACCAGCTTGCCCCTTTCATTACACATTTTGCTCACCCCTGCAGCAGAGGTGCCAAATACTAATGCTCTATCCCAAGGAGAATTTAAAATCTCATTTTTAGCATCATCTGGAAGGTTCTGAGAATGCAGCTATGCAAACCTCCTCAAAACAGATTGTACCAAGAGTCACACATACTATTAACAATAAGCAGTGACCTCTGCCATAGCAGAGTTATTTTAAAAGCAAAGTTTTTCCTCACAAGAAGAAACTGCAGAGTAACTGTGAAAGTATGAGGAATATTTTATCAGAACTAACATAAGAGCTTGAGGATTAAAAATTCTGAAAATCAAATTAAGTGCACACCATTTCCCCATACCTAGCAATACTTTTCCCATCCTTAGATTAAGATTGGAATAGACTAGGTTGCTTGGCAATGACAGACTACAGCTATAGCTGTTGGGTCAAGTTTGGGAATGTGTATAAAATTTTAAAAAAAGACTGAAGGGCTTTATAAATTCTATCTAACTTTTTAGAAACAGCTGGCTGACTATTAGGAAAACTGCAAGCAGTAATACACATGTCCTCTAAAGCAGACAGAGCAAGAGGAATGTGTGGATCTGGAGAATCCTTCTGTAACAACTTTTAGTATTTTGAGGTACTGAGAAACCTCAGTGTTCTCCCACTAGTAACAAGGGCACATTCTAGCAATAGTATCAGAGAAAAACACCCACAGGGAGAAAAATAAATTGAGCTCTCCTCAAAGTCTGAATCAGAAATCGGAGGAAAAAAACTGCATCCGTACCTGCATCTTCCTGATCTTCAATCTCTTCAGGAAAAGAGGTATCCCCTTTTTTTTCACCTCCCACCAGAAACTACCTTTAAAAGAAGTAGCAATACCCTGAATTAAAGAAATTTGAGGAGTGCAAACATGCTTGGTTTTCTGTTCTGACAAGAAAAATCCTGCAATAGTTAGTACCGCTGTTGGCCCTAGCAGCTTCCACAGGGAGTGGTGTAGCATTCTGACCACAGGGAAACCATCCTTTCTCTCTCTCATAAGACCAAAAGTGGCTCTTCCTTGTCCACTGAGGTGACCCCTACAGCCAGAGATCATGGCTAACCCCTGGTCCATAGTGGCCGTAGCTGCTACACCAGAGAGATCTGGGATAAAAGATGAGCAGTCTGAGGTACTACATATGGCAACAGAATTACCCACCTGAGGCAAACTATTAGCCTGCTGTGGTGGAAAAGACTGTTTGCTTATTTTGTCTTCTTTTTGTGGCTGGAGGACTGACCGCAAGACCTGTCAAGCCGAAAATGGTGCCTTTTCCCCAAGGAAGACAAGCAACAAATGCCAGTAAACACGATCAGTCTACACAAATCAGGTAAAGAAAAACTCCACCCTGGAACTCAAAAAAAAAAAAAAAAAAAAAACAACACTTTTTTGGGTTCTGTTTCCTGACCTATTTTAACACCTCAAAATCACTCCAAGTGCTTTATTTGTAATTTTAGCCAGTTTTCCACAACACGGCTACCAATGGGGCTTGATGCATCAATGTGATCTTGTACTCCCTCAAGCCTAACACTTATGCCTGGCAGGAGTCATAAAGTAAATTTGAATTCCCATGTCACTGACATAGAATGGGATTTGGGAGGGTCACTTATTTTCTTTACCTTCTGTAAAAGGACTGCTACTTTTCAGTGTCTAATCCTCTCATTTATGTTTAGCTCAGACCTTGTTTTACACTATACTTACAAGTTACCCAGCTACAGCCAGAAAAGCAACTAAATTGCAGGTCTTTGTTCAGGGTTTTCTTTTGCAGTTCGAGAAATTGAGAGTCCCCTCCCCCACACTGCTGTAGAGGTGTTAAAACTGTCACTGCACTAAGTGACCCTTGCAGAATCAATTCCTCCAACCCATTATTGATGTATTTACTGCACATCGGCATGTAAAATGGCATCAGAAATACTCGGTCTAGGAATCCAAACCTCTTCTGCAACACCAGAGCAGTTTGGAGGGACAGGTATATTTCGCAGAGAATACCACTGCTGTGAACAGACTCCCCGTCCACATGAAATAAAACTTCATCCCTGCCCATCCCCATACAACAAAACTTCATCCCTGTCCATTTTCAAGCACAATTTAGATCCACAGATGAAAACAATAAATTGACCCCAGGACTGCCTCCTGTACTAATAATGGACAGAGGCAGCTCCTAAATACTTTATCCCATGTATGGGTCCCATCAAATTACCTACAGCCGTTCTTATTAGGGGCAATAATAATTGGCCTTATCCATCCCATGGTTGATAATGAATCTATAACCAAATGGAATGGGTTACTTCCAAAAAATTGGCTAGGCTTAAAATGGTATGAAAGGGTAGCTAGGCTTAAAATGGTATGCAAGGGTAGCTAGTCTAGTACTTATCTATGAACCTAGAAGGGACCTTATCTGCCCAGCAAATAAAACAAGCACCAAATTTGGATCCTCTAAAGCCTCAGAGGAGTGTGCTTTTTGGTGGCAGTAAAGCTCTGGAGAGATTCATACCTACACTTTTCTTTTAGGTCAGTCAGATGATGTCATTCTGTACAGAAAGAAAGTTTAAATATTAGGAGGAGACTGCAGTTTCAGGAGCATTCTGTATTGTCTTGAATCTGACAAGGACCACTCACTCATCTTGCCTTGCTCTATTCAGCAAGTAGTTTTTTTTAGTCAGTCAGGAATAGTGAGACTAGTTAAATACCGTTTTTCTATAACGGAGTGAAACTTTCCATCAGTGTTATTTTTTAATATTTCCTGTGTCTGAAACTCGTGTTTACTGTAAATAGATATTTAGTATTTTCACGTTATTTTATTATGTATTATTAAATATATTTAAACTTTTTTTTGTGGCTGGTCCTTTCTGGAAAATATTTAAGCTTTGAGAGTATTTACATATATTTGGTGATAACTGACCACTCCTGAAAGCCTTCCTGTTTTGGTCAACATTACCATTTGTTTGTATCAATATTAAATTTCACTCAGTATAATTCAGTACCCTAGTAAAAACCTTAAAGTTGCTGGCAGAGGCTCTGGTGGCAGTGATAACTACCTTATAGCTTGGGCAGAAGGGGACACAGCAGGTGAATCTGTCACAGCCTTTCCCAGGCATGTGTCTGCAAATCAAACCTCAAAAGGGTGTATGTGTGTGTTGCTTAGAGCAGGGTCACAAAGCACTGGTTTCACAGACTGTGTGGGAGGACCTGGCTTGGAGCACCAGCTAAGGACTCACTCCAAGCTGTGCCAGTCTTATTGGGGGTCTGCAGAGAAAGGGAGCAACCAGCCCCTGGATTGAGCAGGTTTTCTGGGTGCTCTTCAGGGAAACTGTGCTTGATGCAGAGAGATATGCAACTGAAGACACTGAGCTTATCCATTTGTATTCCAAGTGAACGTCCCTCTCCAGTATCCGTGGTGAGGATTCTGGCTCCATGATTATTGTTCCAGTGTGGGGGACATCGTAATGGCCATGGTATGCTAATCACTAAAGGCTACTGTAAAAGTGATCTTAATTAAAAACATCTACTTATTCTACTCCAGTCAATTTACTCCTCCTACACAATTAAGTCAGAAATCATGGACTGAAACATGAAAAAGCATAACCTGCATGCAAAGTCCACAAGTGGAGGGGGGGGGGGGAGTTTAGACTACGTAGGTACCCTTATGTGCATTTCCAGCAGAAACAAATAATCTTTTGAGCTAATGACATTCCATAACAGGTACTTTTTGTACTGCTGACTGAGCAGGGAACTACATGTACAACTTTAAAAGTTATTTGCACATCCGAATATTACGGTATCCTTCAGCAGTAGAACAGCATGCTAAACTATCCGGTGGCTACAAATATTAAGTTCAAACTAACAGGCATTACTATTCAACAGTACTCAAATGTGCACAGAGTCTCAGATATGTTCAGACTATCTACAGCATCAATATGCATTAATGCTCACATAAGAATTAACAATTTCATTCTGCTTAAGAACATTAACCGAAATTACTGCTTTTAAAACTGGCTAGACAGAAAATAAAGTTAAAAAATACACATGCTAAGCAACAAGCAATCTTACTTCCTTAATTTGCTCAAGTTCATGCTTCAGCGTCTCATGTTCAGCTTCTAGTTCTGCAAACCTTTGTTTCACAGCTGAATTTTCCTCTAGTACTGCTAGGCCATATTGAGCAGCCTGCACCTTTTCGTCATTGGCCTCCTGCAGCTCAGCTCTTAGACGTTCCACCTCTACCCTCAAAGAGGGTATGTTTTCTTCATAAGCCATTGCTGTACGTACAATCCCTCCAATGAAAAAATTTAAATGCCAAAGAAACTGTTCATTTACTGCAGATACCTAAAAAAATATACAAACATGAATTGCTGATGGAAACAGTTTCATACTACACACTTCCTCATTTAAAAAACAATTTTAATATTAAGTGCTGTGGCAAAATTCAACAAGTATAAAAAAGGCAGATACTCCCTGTTAGTTATCTAAACAACTAAACTAAAAACAGTGAAATTTTAAGTTCAGTTTGCAACTCAAAACATACAGCTTCCTTCTGAATGCTTTCCATACCACAATTTGTTTCAATTGAATTTATTTATTTACATTTGTTGACCGGGTAGTGTCTGACTGGGCCATGGGGCCTGTTTTCAGCGGAGACCCGGGGAGAAAAGCTCCACAAAACAGCATTGTCCAATAACAGTACAAAATCATAGTTAGACGTTGCCCGTTCGATTCTCAGACCGTCTTCTGTGTGGCGACATGAGTGAATGGGCATCCCTTCGTTGAAGGTTGTGCATTAGGCCCGACAAGCCAGCATGTAAAAATCTACTGCCAATCATTAGCGGACCGGAGTTCCGCTGTGGCAACCCCTAACCGGGAAAGCCGAAAGACACAACAACATGCATAATACACTCAATACAAAGAATTATATAAATATGTATACTCAAGACCAGAGATAAAATTAGTCATAGATTATACTGTAAACAGCATTGTAGATTATAAATATCAAATGAATGAAACTGATTGACAGAAATTCATGGCGACATCATTAATTAATGTTAAGCATAGTCACACTGAAAATTGGGTACCCATTGCTTCAAATAACCCAAAGTACAACTTCGGGCTCCTAAACAAAGGCCAACTGATCACTGTATTCTTCTTTAAACTGATGTAATTAATACAAAGCAAATCACCTTTAAGATGTAAGCTCTATCTGTAGAAACAAAAATGGAACCAAACCTCCCAGAGACTGGGCTTTATCAGTACCTTCCTTACAAAAGAAATGCTGTACCTGTACAATCAACAGCCCCCAGAATAAGTGGTGTGCAACTCTGCCCCTGGAGGTCTTGACATAAATTATCCATATAGAAAAGGAATCCCAACAAAATCTGACCAAAGTCAACACTTCTCAAAAGAGAAGAGCCCTGAGGCAAGGAGGGAGATGTGCATCTTTCAGTCAGTTTAGGTGTCAAAGGTTTACTCAGAGTGAATTGTTTGGCCGCAGGAAGAAAAAAAAAAAGGGATAAAATTCAGCAGTTCCGACAGACCACAACTGAAGGATTATACGAGACTCCCTTTAGGACAGCAGAATCTTTGAATATGAAGGTGGAACTCTACTTATAATCCCTCTGAAAGGTATGCAATGAAGACGTGTCTTATCAATGCACAGACACCATCTAGGGTTGTTGTTGTCTTTCGGCTTTTCCCAGTTAGGAGTCTCCACAGCGGAACTCCGGTCCGCTAATGACTGGCAGTAGATTTTGATGACGCCGAGGTGCCAGCTCGACATTCAACCTTCAACGAAGGCACACCCATTTATGCATGTCTTTCGAACACCCACCCAACCTCGGGGGAGGACATGCAGACTCCACAGAGAAGGCACTCCCCACACTCCAGCCTAGAATCGAACGGGAGAACCTCTTGCTGTGAGGCAACAACGTTCCCGCTGCACCACCGCGGATGTGTCCAGACACTATCTAGGGTAAAATGTCTAAAGACTGTGGAAGATGTAGCTACCACCCTTGTACCAGGCAAGATAAAAAAATATATATTTACTTAACATCTGAACAGCTGGATTAAGACCAGCATGCACTGGGTTTCATGGTTGATAACTCTCCCAGGTACCAAAATACCCTATTCCCCATCCCACAATATACTACAACACCTGATAAGACAGTAATAAAACTTAGCTTAACAGTAGATGTTTGAATGATCATTGCTGCAGTAGCCTTAACTATATGGGTTATATACTCTCCTAGGATACAATAGCCATCCATCTTACAAAGCTTAAGGGTACCTTCTACATATCCAGACAGTTGACAACTCAAAGTTGGAGAAACTCTGGGGTCTTGGTGTCAAGCTCTTCAGGGCTTTATAGAGCTGACAAAAAAATACAGAGGAAGAGCCATGAAAGAGGTCAATACCAGGTAATGGGGAAAAAAGTTAATGTACTCACCGGAGCAACAAATTTCTCACACAAAAAAGGGGTGGGTGGAGGGAACAGCTACTGCACCAATTATCATTCTAACATCTATCGTAATGCTAAGTTTACTTGCACAACTCCAAACATGTTAATCATTCGATCACTGCCACAGTACCCTTAAGTATATACAGGTAGAATGCAATAGCTTATATGGTTTTGTGGAGGGGGAGAGAAGGGAAGAAAAGAGGGACCAGGAGCCCCTGGAGAATACAGCAGGCTTTGTTGGAATCAGACCTGGTATACAAGTCTGGCTTGCAGTGTTTTGTAAAAAGTACACAAACAGAAACAAGTTGATGCCTCTAGAATATTTTCTGCAATGCAACACTTTCCAAAAAG
>NC_056741.1:474993957-474996457 GCF_019279795.1 Protopterus annectens | reverse complement strand
AGAATGAGATTTTGCTTGACAGCTTCATCCAGACTACAGATTGTAATCTGCAGAGAGCAAATTCTGGAATTCCCCCACCAACAGTTGTTGAGGTTTTGTCTTTATGCCACTTGTAGGAGGTCCTGGGGACCACAGAAAATAGATTAAAGTGCATTTATAAATGCCAGCATCTCAAGTCGGTTTTGGTCTGGTCTTTATTCCAAAACCCCTGCATTTTTACCCACAAAGGGCACAACTTTCCATGCAAAATCTGAGGCATCTGTTACAGACTGTTCTGGAACTGAAAGCAAGAATGGGATACCTGGATTCAGAAAAAAATGCTCTCTCCATTAAAGCAGATCCAAATCCCAAAATCGGAATCTGGAATGTCAGGGGGTGTTGAATTTTGGACCATACAGATTTTTGGTACCACTAAACATTTCTCATTTGGAATGTGGCTAGAAGAATCAGGAGAATCACAGATGCCATGAAGCCTTGTGTCCTGAGAACATCCCTTGTTAAAGTCCCGAACTGAATGGAAAAACGTGGGACTACATATGCACAGGAGGTTTTCCTCTTGGGGGGGGGGTGTCTTGGAACTGAAGCATCTAAAAGACATCCCCAAATACAATCCAGTGGGAAGAAGTAAAGACTTTTGGAAGTTCTCCAGGAAACAAAACCCAGTCTGCCAAAGAAGTTTCTTACCCAAGTGACAAATTCCTGACACACTGAAAAAGCAAACTGCCTATACAAGTAAAAATGAGTATTACCTTGCAGTCTACAACAGGCTACCACTGGTGCTAGACAGCTTGTGAACACCCTTAGAGAAGTAGAAAACCCAAACAGTAATTCAGAGAACAAACTACAACCCTGACACAGAAAACATAAATGTTAGAAATCTGAGGCTATAGGAAGAATATGGCAAGTATCTTAAATCTAGGAATTACAAAAAAAAACATGCAAGTGTCACTTGAACTTTGGGACTTTCACAAAATGAGAAAAGAAAATATTGAGACCAGATTTCCATGATGCTTCTTTACTTAAATACAACACGTCATCCAATGAGTCGGCAGATGCTGAATAGCAAAAGGGAAAATGGAGTTTGATCTAGTGGAGGTGAAGGAATCCCACTGAAAGACAGGCAGGTACTACCATGTACATCTGTACCCCTGCTGGATCACTCTCAGAATCCAATCATTTGAGATTATCTATTGACGAAGAGACAGACCGAACTGAACAGCCAAATTTTAAGGAAGACTTAAAAGAATGGCAGGTTAGGATGAGAGTTACAATTTGTAAATAGTCATTCGGACTTTGACTGTCCTGGCTTCTGGGAGGCTCCCCCTTTTTCTTGGGCACTCCCAGCCATTGCTTTTTTAAAGCAGCTTGTCAGAAGTTTGCAGTCGTGCTTATTTTGCTTTTTATACAAGGATCCCAAATTCAGGAAGAAAACTAACGTACATGAAGGAAGGCAGAGAATTCCGAGTCTACCCCTGTATCAGTTTCCTCTAATTTTTTCATGACCACAGCAACAGACAATCCAAAGAAAGCCTACATTTCACAGAGAATTCAATTTTTCAGCTTTAATTTCATCAGGCAAACTTTGAAAATGTAACCATGCAAACTTTTTCATAAAACAGACTCAGCAGCTGTTCTGGAACAGGCATCAGCACAGATATTAATTGCACTTTAAAGAATGTTTGGTTACTTGAGGAAACAGAAGCATCAAGACTACTCGGATACTAGTCCTTAAAAAAAGGAAAACTGGTAATAAAGTTAGTCATTCTGAAAAGAAGCAAAAACCTGAAAATGTGAGCTTAATTATCCTGAAAGTAAGAGTGGCACAGGAATACACTATTGTCCCAAATTTATCAAAAGCTTTCCCCACCCTTAAAGTGGGAGGGCGCAATATTTACTAAATGTTTAGTTGCAGGATTTGCCAAAGAAGTCACAAGGTCAGATCTGGGATTAGACAAGAAGAATTTTTAAGACCGAGGAACTTGATCTACTTGTCTTCTTGGCGATTACAGGTTGACTGTCAGGCATGTTGCGGGCTGTAATGAACATCTTTCAAAGCTGGAAGAACAGGAGCAAGTTGTGGAAATTCCAGCTGTTACTTTTTTCAAAGAAAATGGAATGTCATTATGTTGTCACAAACAAAACTGTCTCATCCTACAAATGGTTTCAGGAAAAGAAATTCTTACAAGGGACAATCAGAAGAAATACACTTCAGAATGGGTTCCATAAGAGGGGAAAAAAAAAAAAACAGAAGTTTGACCCTCAATTTCCTGTTCATCACACTGGTAATATTCAGACTTTTTCCCACTAAATCCCAAATGAAAAGGGTTAAGAACATGAACTAAGCCCTGAACCAAGCCCAAATAAATTCTTCCTCGTCTTAAGGAACAGAAGCAGGAGAATATAAAATGTTTAAATGAGTCTTTTGATATGAAGCTCCATAGAAGCAAACAGAATCCTGTCACGAAGATCACCCCAGAGAACAGACATCCTAGAATCCAAA
>NC_056741.1:474976457-474988957 GCF_019279795.1 Protopterus annectens | reverse complement strand
TCATGAGTCTAAAAGAGAAATGTTTGGCATTTCGTCAGCAACGCCACAAGTGTAAAAAATGGAATCACTCAAAAGGTTTTGTAAAATCAAGCAAGCCTCATTCAGTTATTAAAAAAGGTCACTCAAAAAAGCAAGGTTATCAATTAGAAAGCTGCAACCCTACTTTCTATGCAGATGGCGCATCAGTGGTCGGTGAAAAGGTTAATGCAGTAGATTTGCTGGCAAAGAATTAAGTATTTTGTACTGTCCTGAGCAATGGTAAACCCCACAGAGCTCAAAGGAGAAACAGTTCACTGTAATGCAATGTCAGCAGAAACATTTGCTAAAGTGAGAGCTGGTGAGCAATTTAACTTTGCCAATAGTGAGAAGCTTGTTGCTTATGGTGGTGAATAGATTCAAACTGAAGGCTCAGTGGTGCTTTCATGCTATTCAGCTGGGAACAGTTACAGTTTGCAATTTTATGTACTCCAAAGACCTGTGTAGTCATTATTAGGCCTCAGTTTAAGAAAGAAATTGCTCTCTTTTACCAAAGTAATACATCATGCAAGCACATGACGCAGTTCCAGCTTTAGTGATGCTATTTTTCTCAGGAGTACGTTGATGTGTTCGACAAGTTAAGCAAACTTCCAGTTGTGTACTCCATGAAAGTAAACCCAAAAGTCAGTCCAGTGGTCAGACCAGCAAGGAGAGTTCCAATAGCTATGCAGAAAAAAAAATCAATGTCCAAGTTATTCAAAATGGTGCGATTTGTCCAGTCACAGAACCAACTGAGTGGGCGTCTTCATGGTAGCTGCTCAAAAAAAAAAAAAAAATACAGATGAAATCAGAATACGCACAGACTCTAACAAAGACCTCATCATCCTATGGAGTACAGTCTAGCAGACTGCATCTAAGAAAAGACAGACAGTGACATTTGGCATGAGGGCGGCAGTTAATTTTGGCAAGTAATGCTTGATCGTAAATCTTCACTTCTGACTACATTTAGTACCCCATTTGGTAGATACAGATTCCTCAGGATGCCTTTTGGAATAAATTCTGCCAACGAGGTCTTTCAGCATGCAATGGAGCAAAAGCTACCCATGTGCTATAATAGAGGATTTACTGGCTGGAGGCAATAGTGAAGCAGAGCACGAAAGAAACCTCAAGAAAGTTCCAGGACAGAGCACAAAGTGAATTTAGAGCAAGCCTCTGAAATACCAATTCTGATTACCAGACGTTACTTAAGCAAGTCATCTATTTACCAGTACAGAGCTACGATCAGACCCTTCTAAACAAGCAGCCAATTCTTGAGATGCCAGCTTTAGACCATGTCCAAGCCCTACAGTATTTTCTTGGTATTGTTAATTTGGGGCAAATTTATCCCCATCTTTAGCGAGTTATCAGTACCTTTACAAGAGCTGACACACAAAAATGTTGCCTGGTCATAACACCACCAGAGAACACTTTATAACCTCAAACAGCAAATTAATTTAGGCGGGTTAGCAAAGGTACTAGGACACCCACAAACCCGTAGTTCTTTCCTGTGATGCTTCAAAGTTCAGTCTTTGTGCAGTTATCCTTCAAGAGGGAAGACCATCTCCTACCCAAACTGAAATGCAGTATACTCAAATTGAGAAGGAACTTTTGGCAATTGTGTGCGCATGTTCAAAAGTTCCAGGATTATATTTATGGCTGAGATATCAAAATAGAAACTGATCAACCTCTAATCACCATTTTAATGAAACCTATGCATTCAGCTACAGCAAGACTACAAAGAATGATGCTCAAATTACAAAAGTATAAATTTCAAAATGGTCTATACAAATGGTAAAACTATCTGGCGGATACCTTATCCAGATCGCCCAGAAATACCACAGAACAGCTTGATGCAGACAACTTTGACTTTGTCATGGAAGTGTGTAATTTTTCTACCACAAGACTTGATGAGCTAAAAGATCATACAAAGACTGTTCCAATTTTGCAAAAGCTCAACCACTTCATTAATGTAGGATGGCCGTCAAAGCAATCTAGCGTACCTCCAGAAGTGCAACCTTACTTTCCATACAGACAGGAGATGCTGATGGAAGACTATCATTTTCAAAGGCCCAAAAGTTATTGTTCCTACTTTCTTACAATGTGAACACATTCAGATTTTGCATCATGGCTACCCACATTCTGATTCTACCAAAAGGTGGAGAGGACTAGTATTTTGGCCTTCTCTATCTAAATACATTAATAAGGTGCTTTTTTCATGTTTGGTGTGCAACAGTACTAAGCCTCATTTGCAAAGAGAGACTTCAACTAAGCCAAATTCCTGAACTACCTTGGTCAAACAGTAGCCACTGACCTGAGTGGGACAATCAGCATTACTTAGTGTTGGTGGACGCTTATTCAGTCTGGTTTGAGATCAATTTGCTACCTAACCTAATGTGCAGCGCTGTAATTACCAAGATGAAATGTCATTTCTCAGTCCACAGTAGTCCACACAAAGTTATTTCTGACAGTGTTCAGTTTTACCAGTCAACTGTTTGAGATTTGCAAAGGAATGGGACTTCATCCATGTTACTAGTAGTCTTGAATACTCGCAGTCAAACAGCCTTGCTAAACATGCAGTACAGGGTGCAAAGCAATAACTAGAGAGGTCAAGGCGCGACAATACGGATATCTTCTTAAACTTACTTAATATCAGAAATATACCCTATGACAACCTACTTGGCTCACCTGTTCACAGACTATCTAGGCAAACGAGAACAACCTTGCCTATCAGAGTTCTAGTTAGCTGGTGCCCAATGCTAAAAACAGAGGAATCAAAGCCCAACTTTTTAAGAAGCGTTCTTCTCAGAAGTCCAGCTATGATAAAACAAGCAGATTTATTTCATCCATTAAAAGGAGGAGAGAGTAAGAAGGCAAACCGTAAAAGGCTTTGATCGAATTGGTCAAGTGAGAGGTGCATGTGCCGAACAGAGATCCTACTTAGTGGAAGCATCTTACCTGTGATACAGGCTCTAGATCTCAGAGCAACAATGACAGTGTTCATACCGAACATGTCTCCATATCCATTCCCGTTCCTGATGCTGTCCCAGTTGTTCCCAAAGTTTAATTTTCTTTGAAGACAGTCCCCGTTGCTAGATCCATTTCTGACTTGTGTTACATGATCAGGTCATACTTGTGTTACATGATCAGGTCATACTTCTAGACCTAATGTATAATGCGCAGCAACCTGGACAGGATTGCTATGTGTTTCTAATGTTGTATGACTGAATGTCAAAGAATTACTTCCATATAACTAAATGTTCAAAAGATCTTTTCTGTAAATTGTATGTCATTGAATGCTGTCATTTAGTATATGATCTATTTCTCAAAGAGGGAAGATACAGAACAGAGTGTGTGTGTACATACCTTTAAGAAGCATTTCCAGATTTTAGCACATGCAGGCAGCAGTGCCATTTTGAGAGAACAGCCAGAGTGTTAACATGTAGAAGTGTAGTGTGGTAGTCAATTATTTAAATTTAAGGTTACAAAGCCTCATTCCTGGTGTGTATAATAAAGCTGCCTGAACTGAACCCACAACCGCTCGTCTGTTTTATCCTGACCGGACGAGCAGCACATTCACACACAAGCTGAAAGAAATTCCTTTCCTCCAAGCTCAACATCAAACAAACACAAACAGATACACAATAACAAGGCACAGAGGCTTTAACCGCAAAGGCATGAAGGTTTTATGCACATGTAAAATGCATTAAAAGTGGGAGTCTTTATCCTAGAGGATACCAATGCAGAAATCGCCGAATTCCAGCACAGTTTAGCTACTCTATTCAATGGGCAAATGTTTGACTGACTTAACAGGGTGCGAATGAGAAACTAATAGCTTATTTTTCTTTATGTTCCAACTGTTCTTCTGTCACCCCACAAATGCAGAATTCTGCAATACATCACAGTGCCGCAGCCCAACTAGGCAGCTATCTACCAACATTTTCCATCTCTGATTTGAGAGGGTGATGGTAATTACCAGCAGCTAATATTGCTTTTCTAAAATTCATTGTCCTTTGCGACTGACAAATTAAGTGATATTTTGCTGAAGTCACAAATGCATAGAATATTTTTGTAAAGTGTGTGTCATAAGGTAGTAAGGAGTACACCAAACTGCATTTTATTAACAATATTCTGAACTACTGCTTTGCCAGCTGGCACAGAGTACACACTCCTTTAACTGGTAAATGTGCACTGGAATAATGGTACTAGATGCCCGCTTCTCAGTGTTAAAAGTACACACATTTTTTAGCAAATGGTCACTGCATTAACATTGCTAGAGCAATTCTGCTTGCATTATGACATATCAGATTTTAGCATGTCTCTTCATGGTCATGTGCCCCCTGGAGTTATGAGTACACAGCCTCCTGTCTGCCTTTCTAGGTATTTATTGCTCATTTGTGTTCCGACCTGGTATACTGTTATCTTTGAACCAAAAGAAAAATGAATGAAAAAATGTTTTGGCTGTATCTGCTGTTGCACATAACTGCCAAGCTCCCCCAAAAAATATTCCTTCTGGAAACTGACTGACATACAAAGAATCACAGCTCACTTCAGAAGTGCATAGTTCTGCGTACCCAATTCTGACCGATACTTTGCGAATAAGAGACAATAGGCAATGCCACATTGCCATGTTCAGCACCCTATATTTTAAACAGCATATTTTTTCCACAGAAGCAATGAACACCTGAACACCCCCCCACCACCCCCCAGACAAACAGTCCCAGCAAAATATTAGTCATCCCCTGCCCAAAATTATTCATTACTGATGTAACTGGCAAACTCATGGCAAAAAAGTTACTTGCCTCATTGCTACAGAATACAAAAAATAAATAAATAAATAAATAAAATGCTGCAAAATCATCCCAGAATTTAGGTAATGAAATGTTTGTCTAGATCATAGGCCCAGCTGCTGGATACGAATTAGGAAGTAAAAATATGCAAGTAATTCCATCGTCCAACAGCCTTTGTCAGAATGTCCTGAAAAGTCACTGTTTAGACAGCAAATACAGGATGCTGGCCTAGTTCTTGGAAAAATTAATTTCTAGACTGCTCCAGCAGTCCCAGCAAAGTAATACAACATTTTAGCTTATGCAATACTCACTGACTTTGCTTGCTATATACATACAAACTGTACACAGAAATAGTACAGTCCCATTTTATTCTTCAAACTAATAGTCTGAGGGGAGGGAGATAAAAATTTTGGGGGAAAAAAGATGGAGAAAAAATTAAAAATGCGAGTCTACACTGTAGAGCAATGTAGGCTCTTGTTTAGCTAGAAAACTTACATTGCTGGAAAGTCCAAACATCTCAACTTCTTTGGTCTGGATTCTGGTCAAAGCAGAATTTAGTGGGAGAGGGGGACAAAAGACCCAAATCAGGTCTATTAGTAAATTAAACTGTTAATTCATTTAAAACGGTAACAAAACGGGTTTTCCATCAACACATGATTTCTTAATATGTATGAAACTCTTATGAATGGCACTCGCACTAATCCACAGTGATTCACCAGGGGGGGACCATCACGAGGTATAAAACGCGGAGGGGGGACACCTTCATGAGATATAAAACAAGGGGAAAAAATAAAAGGGACACTCTGTACAATCTGCAACAGCTGAGAGGTCTGCCTTCATACAATGTTATGAAGGTAGCTTTCCATTTAAGTTGATTCCACAAGACATGAAAACAAAAATCCAAAAGTAATTCAAATGAGATGCAGCCAATCTTAAAAAGTTCTGTCCTTGGTAATGAAGGCATATACTGTCCAGCACCATCCACACAAAACAAGGTACTGCAAATATCAGAGTAGCTTAAGTTACAATTTTCAGATTTCGTTTTGCCCCTGCATCACCCATTTCAATAAGCACACAAACAATCCTCTGTTTCAAGTCACTTTGGCTACTGGCAGACAAGGATTCCAAGTGCTCACCATGTGGATTATAGTACTTGCTTTAAAAGATAATTTAGATATGCTGAAGTTAAAATCATTACCTTTTAAAACAAAAAAGTGTTTAGAATCTTGTCTATTTTGAGCAACTGTTTCCTTGGAACGGCTCCATTTGATGAGCACTCGATGAGGATGCAATACATTGCTGTTCCAAATGTTCTCTCTGAAGGCTAAAAATGCAGTTCCAACCTCCCCACCCAGTTTATCATCTTTCACAACTATAACACTGATTTTTCCTATTTTTGGGCTGTTCCTTCCAAGCATTTTCTTGCAAAACATGGAGAATTGCAGTCACTAAATTAGAGAGTTTGAGTTTGTTTTATAACCTTCAAAAAATGCATGCTGACTCAGTTAACTGTTACTCTAACAACCTTCATAGTAGTCAAGAACAGTACTCAAAATCTGTCCCTACTATGGGGTTGTTGCCTCCATTATTTTTTTTTTACTTTTGTCCCAAAGTCTTGGGCCAAGATTGAGTGTATTGATGTGGTTCCGATAGGATTTGCATCAGAGGCAGTTTGTGGCAGAAATTTGCACAGATAGTGTCTTAGGTTAATTATGTACGATACAGATACTTCCCCAAAGATAATGTATGGCAATTATAAAAATGATGCTAGGACAGAGCATGCATTCTGATGCGACAATTTTAAAAGTACAGGATAGTGTTGTCACCTTACAGCAAAAGGTTCTCTAGTTAGATTCTAAGCTGGAATGCCTTCTGCGGGGAGTCTGCATTCCTCCCTGCGTTTGTATTGTTTTCTCCCACATTCCAAAGACATGCAGTAGGTGAACTGGACACTAAATTGGCCACAGGTGCCAGTCTGTGTTGTGGAAGAACTTTAGCAGGGCTGGAAACCCGGCAGTGTAAACATTGCCTCTAGATGTTGTCACTCGAAGTGATACCCTGAACCCATGAGTAAAAATGGGGGTAAAAAGGGTTTGTGGGTGAATAGATGCAAAATGTGTCCTCAAACCCTGGCATGGATGATGAAAGGCCTGTTGAACATAACCATAGTAATTTGAAGTTTAGGGTCTATGCTATTTACTGCCAAGGTGATACACCTACTAATCTGTCTGAATTTGATCTGCCTTACTTTTAAATATGATACTGTCTCCATAGGTCATTGATTTAATACTAGTTAAAATGTTGTAAAGGACTTGTCACTGACAGCGGGTTTCACATAATTACTCTTACAAGACAGTTTACCTGCCACATTGCATACACATACAAAATCAGTGCTAGACATTCGCAAGGTCAGAAGTGCGCAGTAATGTCGCGCCACATTTCCAAGATCAACAAAAGTAGAAGTTATGTACTCACCATAACGTTCCATCTGAGTAGGTACTTCATTTGTCTGCAACCTGTGGGTCTCTGATCTGACCGGCAGCTTTCCAAGCTTCAAGATCAGAGCTCCTAGCTCCTCCCCTCTACCCACAATCCCCTGTCACCACCACACTACCTCAGATCGGTTTTGCTGTATCACCTGAAAAAACCTGTAATAAACAGGTTCAGATATTCTCAAGAATCATAAAGATCCTAGAAACCCGATACAGGTTAGGGGGATGGCAGGGGGGGGGATGGTTGCAGACAAATGAAGCACATACTCAGATGGAACGTTATAGCGAGTACATAACTTCTAAATCTGAAGTAGTTACTTCATTTGTTCTGCAACCTGTGGGACAGAGTCCCCAGCTACCTAAACAAAGAAACCTGGGTGGTCTATGGGAGGATATTCTGAAGCACCGCGGAGCCAAAGGACGCCCTGCTTCTAGATATCATGTCCAGCTTATGAGAAATAAACGTATGAGCAGAAGACCAAGTGGCTGCTGAACATATGTCGTCCAACGGCATCCTGGACCAGAAGGCTGCAGAAGTTGCGATGGACCTTGTGGAATGTGCACGGATTTTGAATGGGGTTGTTTTACCTGATGCCTTATAAGCCTGAGAAATACATTGACAAATCCAATTAGCCAGTGTCACTTTGGATATAGGTTTTCCCATGTATGAAGGAGCAAATGACACAAAGAGTTGATCAGCCTTACGAACATCTTTGGTCCTGTGCAGGTAAAAACGTAATTGTCTATGTACGTCTAGTGTATGCAACATGTATTCTCCCTTATTTTGAAAATTTTTGAAAAACACTAGCAGATTGATAGTCTGATTGAAATTTGCCACAGATGCCACTTTTGGTAAGAAAGACGGGTTAGTCCTGAGAGACACTCTGCCAATGTGGAAAATAAGATAGGGAGGTTTCATGCACAAAGCTTGGAGCTCTGAAACCCTTTTAGCAGATGTTATGGCCACCAAGAATGCTGTTTTCCAGGACAGAAAATTAAGGGGTACAGAAGCTGCAGGTTCAAAAGGAGGTTTCATTAAGGCTTGCAGCACAAAGGTTAAGTCCCAAGGGGGAGTCACGGATTTCACTGGTGGCTTGAGAAGGAAAACGCCACGCAAGAATGTCTTACACAATTTTGTAGATGCTAGAGATCCTAATCAGTCTCCCACATGAAAATGGGATATTGCTGCCAACTGTACTTTTACCGTTGATGCACTGGCCCCTTGTTCAAAAATCATGGACAAAAAATCCAAGACTGTAGGAATCGGAACAGTAAAGGGGTTGAGACCTTGGCCGTTAGTCCAGATAGAAAATAGTTTCCACTTGCTATTATAGATTTTCCTGGTGGACGGTTTATGAGCCGCTACCAGAATAGTTTTTACTGGTGACGAGATACCGGGAGTTCTTGCCATTAGTGGAACTAGATCAACCAAGCCGCGAGCTTGAGGTTTGCCAAGTTCGGTGTTGGGCACCCCGTTGGGTGCGATATCAGATCTGGAATGGGATCCAGGATTAAAAGGGGAGGAGAGACTGAGACTGCAGGTATGGAAACCAGATATGATGAGGCCAGAATGGGGCTATGAGGATAATTTTGCTCTCCAACTGTGCGGCTTTCTGAATGAACTTCGCCAGGAGCGGAAGCGGGGGGTAAGCAGAGTAGACCGGGAGGCCAAGCATGAATCAGAGCGTCTCTGGGGCTCTACCCTTCTGGGGGAAGAATTGCGAAGAACTCGCTGCATTTTGTGTTTTGGGGGGTAGCAAAAAGATCGCAGCAAGGCCAACCCCACTTGTGGAAAATTTCCTTCGCAACTTTCGGATTGAGAGACCACTCGTAAGGACTGAGAATTACTCGACTCAATTTGTCCGCCAGAATGTTGGATCGTCCTGGAATGTGCGTTGCTATCAGAAAGCGGTTGGTGGATATCGCCCATTCCCAAACTCTCATGGCTTCTCGACAAAGAGGGTAGGATCTGGTTCCCCCTTGTTTGTTTATATACCAGACCACTGACATATTGTCAGTCTGTATTGCAATCGTTCCTAGAGGTAGAAGGTCTTGGAGAGCCTGCAACGCTAGAAGCACCGCCCTCATCTCCAGAACATTTATGTGCAAGGCGGTCTCCGACAAGGTCCACGTACCTTGGACGTTTCTGCCCAAATAATGCCCCCCCCCACCCTAGACGAGAAGCATCCGTGGTTAACGTGACCTGGGGGGGGGGGTCACAAAGGGTCTCCCTTGCCTGAGTTCTGGGGAGTGAAGCCACCAAAGGAGGGATTCCCTGCAAATTCTGCTCATGGGGATAGGAGTGTTCAATGGGTGGAGTAACAGTGACCATTGAACTTGGAGTGTCCACTGTAATATACGCATCCTTAGGCGAGCATGGAGAGAGGCCGATAGCCGCTGCCATCGAGCCTAGTGCTCTCAGGACTAACTCCGCCGGCGGAGATTTGGTGCGAAGAGCCAAAACCTGGAGCGAGAGGCTGGACAGCCTGTCCGAGGTAAAGAAGGCCCGAGAAGATCGGGAATGCAGCCTGGCTCCTATGAAATCTAATGCTTGCACAGGATGAAGAAAGGACTTCAGTATGTTGACTGAGATGCCCAAGCTGTCGGCAAGAGACCGCGCATAGTCTCTCGCGGTACAAAGTTGATGCCTGTTGGTTGCTGTGAGGAGCCAGTCGTCTAGGTACAGAAAGACCCTTATGCCCTGAAGCCTCAGGTGGGCCGCAACCACTGCCATGACTTTGGTGAACACCCTGGGGGCTGAGGCGAGTCCGAACGGAAGGACCTTGAACTGGTAATGACTGGCCCCTAGCCGGAAGCGGAGGAACCTCCTGGACCGAATGTCCATTAGAATGTGGTAGTACGCGTCCTTGAGGTCTATAGAGCACATCCAGTCATTCTCCTGCATTAAGGGGAGAATAGATTGTAGAGTGACCATCCGGAATTTTTCTTTGGGGACAAACATGTTCAGGGCGGACAAGTCTAGAATGGGCCTGAGGTCCCCCGTCTTTTTTGGCACTAAAAAGAACCTTGAGTAGTAGCCCGATCCAGATTGGTCTGGGGGTCCTGCTGGATGGCTCTTTTTTCTAACAAATTTGAAATCTCTACGGTCGCCGCCTCTGATTGGGTGGGACATCGGGGAGGCGACCACCTGAGGGAGGACGAAATAGGAAGGGAATTTTGTAGCCTCTGGATATAATTCGGAGCACCCATCGATCGTTCGTGATGGACTCCCACATTGAGAGGTGCTTCGTTAAACGCCCCCCGACTGCCTCCAGAGCTGGACAGTCGGGTAAGCTCAGGGCTGCTGCGCGGGTCTCTCGGAGAAAGGCTCCCTAGACCCGAAGTTACGCGGTCCCCCTCTGCCTCTGGGCCGGCGTCCACCCTGCCCTCCTCTGCCTCTGGAGGGCGCGGAGTCCGAAGCTGGATAGGATTGCTGAAACTTGCGGAACCACAGCTTCTTTTGCCCCCTCTGATTCCTTGAGAAGGAACGTTGGGGGCTAGAGAAGCGGACTCAGACAGCGTCTTCCCATCCTTCTCGCTTTGGACTAATGTATCGCGTACAAAAGCGAAGAGCAGTCAAAGGGTGCATTCGTGAAGGACACCTTGAAAGGTTCCGCGAAATTACAAAGACTGAGCCAGGCGTGACGTCTCAAGACAAAACCTGCCCCGCTGGCCCTTGCAGCTCCCTCCGTAGCATAAGACAGTAGCCGCATGGACGTATTTGAAATGGACTTTAGTAGCCATACGCGTCGAGAACACGGTTTTGTCCTCGACCGACATGGACTCAGGTGGAGCTGCAGTGTATTCCTTGATCAAATCCCGTTGCAGCCTGATGACATGCGCCATATAATTCAGCGCCCTCACGGAGAAGGTTGCTGAAACAAAGGTCCGCTTCCCTATACGGTCCAGCGCCCCAGACTCCTTGTCCGGCGGGTGGACCGTGGAGCTCTCCTGGGAGAGTTCTCTCTTAGTGGCAGCAGCCACCAACATGGCATCAACTGGAGACCCTTTGGCCCAAGCCTGCCTGAAGGGGGGCTAAGGATTTTATCCAGTCGGTGTGGGATAGGCTCCACGGTGTCGGGTTCCTGCCAAGCCCTGGTAGTCAGGAGATCTACCAGGGGATCTGCCGGTGGGGACACCCAGGAGGTAGATGGGCCCGCTTCAAACGCCTCCAGAAATACAGACTCATCAGAGGAAGGTTTTGGGCAGACCCCCCCCCCACACCAATACGTAACATTTCCATGATGCCTCCAAAGAAGACATCCTCGGGGGGTGACCTTGGGGAACCTTCCCTTTCCTCTAAGTCCGTATCTGTGGTGACGGACTCGGAGGAGTCCATGTGCCTCCGTTTACACATCCGTTTACGAGGCACCTCATCTGTGGGACTCTTGTTCCTACGAGGGAACCAACTGGAGGGTCTGAGCAGGCTGTCCTGATGGAAGGATGATGGAAGTTAGACCCGTATGCAGTGGGGGAGCGGAGGGATCCAAAGCCCAAGTCGGGGACCTGGAAGACCTCGACAGTACCCTCTCCACTACCTCAAACGCCGAGGGAGAACTACTCTCTTCCGGCCCAGAGAGCAGTCTCTTGGGCTCCGAGATAGGGATCGGGGTCGGAGCCGAAGCCATCGGATCCGAAAGGGAGGTGCTCTCCGACATAGGTGGCGCCGAAGCACCTGCTCCCACGGATCCGACGCCCGGCCCATGGCCCTGAGAGCTCGGATCCGAGATACTCGAGGGTATGGTAGGCGTCGAGAAGGCTTGGGCCACTGGCGCCGACAAAACCCTGGCTCCGAAAGGGCCTAGATCCGAAGACTCCAAAACCCGGATCCGGGTTGAAGGAGGAGAAATCGGGGCAAATATTGAAGCTGCACCCCCCCCCTGTGGAGGGGGGGGCAGGAGTACCCCCATCTGCAAAAACCGACACATCATCCTATCCATATCGGCGGAGAGAGACCTAGTAGATCTAGAGGAGGTCGTAGAGACGGGCCTGGAGGGCCGCCTCGACGACCTAGAGGGTGATAGGAGCTCCTCCTCCGGCTCCGGTGAGAAGGAAGGAGATCGGAGCCGAGAAGGAGAAGGTCCGGACACCCTCGGAGGCGATTTAACAATTTTTGAAGGTGGAGCCAAGGGAGGAGGCTCGGCTCGCCTCTTGTGTCTGTGCTTCTCCCTGTGCTTTTCCCTAGAAGGAGAAGACTGAACTTCCC